>NW_027469485.1:0-124527 GCF_051020765.1 Lasioglossum baleicum | reverse complement strand
CATAACGCATAACGCATAACGCATAACGCATAACGCATAACGCATAACGCATAACGCATAACGCATAACGCATAACGCATAACGCATAACGCATAACGCATAACGCATAACGCATAACGCATAACGCATAAAGCATAACGCATAACGCATAACGCATAACGCATAACGCATAACGCATAACTCATAATGCAAAAGTCATAACGCATAACGCATAACGCATAACGCATAACGCATAACGCATAACGCATAACGCATAACGCATAACGCATAACGCATAACGCATAACGCATAACGCATAACGCATAACGCATAACGCATAACGCATAACGCATAACGCATAACGCATAACGCATGACGCATAACGCATATCGCATGACGCACAACGCATAACGCATAACGCATAACGCATAACGCATAACGCATAACGCATAACGCATAACGCATAACGCATTACGCATAACGCATAACGCATAACGCATAACGCATAACGCATAACGCATAACGCATAACGCATAACGCATAACGCATAACGCATAACGCATAACGCATAACGCATAACGCATAACGCATAACGCATAACGCATAACGCATAACGCATAACGCATAACGCATAACGCATAACGCATAACGCATAACGCATAACGCATAACGCATAACGCATAACGCATAACGCATAACGCATAACGCATGACGCACAACGCATAACGCATAACGCATAACGCATAACGCATAACGCATAACGCATAACGCATAACGCATTACGCATAACGCATAACGCATAACGCATAACGCATAACGCATAACGCATAACGCACAACGCATAACGTTTAAACCATAAGGCATAACGCATAGCCCATGACTCATAACGCATAATGCAAAAGTCATAACGCATAACGCATAACGGATAACGCATAACGCATAACGCATAACGCATAACGCATAACGCATAACGCATAACGCATAACGCATAACGCATAACGCATAACGCATAACGCATAACGCATAACGCATAACGCATAACGCATAACGCATAACGCATAACGCATAACGCATAACGCATAACGCATAACGCATAACGCATAACGCATAACGCATAACGCATAACGCATAACGCATAACGCATAACGCATAACGCATAACGCATAACGCATAACGCATAACGCATAACGCATAACGCATAACGCATAACGCATAACGCATAACGCATAACGCATAACGCATAACGCATAACGCATAACGCATAACGCATAACGCATAACGCATAACGCAAAAGGCATAAGCATAACGCATAACGCATAACGCATAACGCATAACGCATAACGCATAACGCGTAACGCAAGACTCATAACGCATAACGCATAACGCATAACGCATAACGCATAACGCATATGGCATAACGCATAATGCAAAAGTCATAACGCATAACGCATAACGCATAACGCATAACGCATAACGCATAACGCACAACGCATAACGTTTAAACCATAAGGCATAACGCATAGCCCATGACGCATAACGCATAACGCATAACGCATAATGCAAAAGTCATAACGCATAACGCATAACGGATAACGCATAACGCATAACGCATAACGCATAACGCATAACGCATAACGCATAACGCATAACGCATAACGCATAACGCATAACGCATAACGCATAACGCATAACGCATAACGCATAACGCATAACCCATAACGCAAATAACGCTTAACGCATAACGCATAACGCATAACGCATAACGCATAACGCATAACGCATAACGCATAACGCATAACGCATAACGCATAACGCATAACGCATAACGCATAACGCATAACGCATAACGCATAACGCATAACGCATAACGCATAACGCATAACGCATAACGCATAACGCATAACGCATAACGCATAACGCATAACGCATAACGCATAACGCATAACGCATAAAGCATAACGCATAACGCATAACGCATAACGCATAACGCATAACGCATAACTCATAATGCAAAAGTCATAACGCATAACGCATAACGCATAACGCATAACGCATAACGCATAACGCATAACGCATAACGCATAACGCATAACGCATAACGCATAACGCATAACGCATAACGCATAACGCATAACGCATAACGCATAACGCATAACGCATAACGCATAACGCATAACGCATAACGCATAACGCATAAAGCATAACGCATAACGCATAACGCATAACGCATAACTCATAATGCAAAAGTCATAACGCATAACGCATAACGCATAACGCATAACGCATAACGCATAACGCATAACGCATAACGCATAACGCATAACGCATAACGCATAACGCATAACGCATAACGCATAACGCATAACGCATAACGCATAACGCATAACGCATAAACCATAACGCATAACGCATAACGCATAACGCATAACGCATAACGCATAACGCATAACGCATAACGCATAACGCATAACGCATAACGCATAACGCATAACGCATAACGCATAACGCATAACGCATAACGCATAACGCATAACGCATAACGCATAACGCATAACGCATAACGCATAACGCATAACGCATAACGCATAACGCATAACGCATAACGCATAACGCATAACGCATAACGCATAACGCATAACGCATAACGCATAACGCATAACGCATAACGCATAACGCATAACGCATAACGCATAACGCATAACGCATAACGCATAACGCATGACGCATAACGCATATCGCATGACGCACAACGCATAACGCATAACGCATAACGCATAACGCATAACGCATAACGCATAACGCATAACGCATAACGCATTACGCATAACGCATAACGCATAACGCATAACGCATAACGCATAACGCATAACGCATAACGCATAACGCATAACGCATAACGCATAACGCATAACGCATAACGCATAACGCATAACGCATAACGCATAACGCATAACGCATAACGCATAACGCATAACGCATAACGCATAACGCATAACGCATAACGCATAACGCATAACGCATAACGCATGACGCACAACGCATAACGCATAACGCATAACGCATAACGCATAACGCATAACGCATAACGCATAACGCATTACGCATAACGCATAACGCATAACGCATAACGCATAACGCATAACGCATAACGCACAACGCATAACGTTTAAACCATAAGGCATAACGCATAGCCCATGACGCATAACGCATAATGCAAAAGTCATAACGCATAACGCATAACGGATAACGCATAACGCATAACGCATAACGCATAACGCATAACGCATAACGCATAACGCATAACGCATAACGCATAACGCATAACGTATAACGCATAACGCATAACGCATAACGCATAACGCATAACGCATAACGCATAACGCATAACGCATAACGCATAACGCATAACGCATAACGCATAACGCATAACGCATAACGCATAACGCATAACGCATAACGCATAACGCATAACGCATAACGCATAACGCATAACGCATAACGCATAACGCATAACGCATAACGCATAACGCATAACGCATAACGCATAACGCATAACGCATAACGCATAACGCATAACGCATAACGCATAACGCATAACGCATAACGCATAACGCATAACGCATAACGCATAACGCATAACGCGTAACGCAAGACTCATAACGCATAACGCATAACGCATAACGCATAACGCATAACGCATATGGCATAACGCATAATGCAAAAGTCATAACGCATAACGCATAACGCATAACGCATAACGCATAACGCATAACGCACAACGCATAACGTTTAAACCATAAGGCATAACGCATAGCCCATGACGCATAACGCATAACGCATAACGCATAATGCAAAAGTCATAACGCATAACGCATAACGGATAACGCATAACGCATAACGCATAACGCATAACGCATAACGCATAACGCATAACGCATAACGCATAACGCATAACGCATAACGCATAACGCATAACGCATAACGCATAACGCATAACGCATAACGCATAACGCATAACGCATAACGCATAACGCATAACGCATAACGCATAACGCATAACGCATAACGCATAACGCATAACGCATAACGCATAACGCATAACGCATAACGCATAACGCATAACGCATAACGCATAACGCATAACGCATAACGCATAACGCATAACGCATAACGCATAACGCATAACGCATAACGCATAACGCATAACGCATAACGCATAAGGCATAAGCATAACGCATAACGCATAACGCATAACGCATAACGCATAACGCATAACGCGTAACGCAAAACTCATAACGCATACGCGTAACGCAAAACTCATAACGCATAACGCATAACGCATAACGCATAACGCACAACGCATAACGTTTAAACCATAAGGCATAACGCATAGCCCATGACGCATAACGCATAACGCATAACGCATAATGCAAAAGTCATAACGCATAACGCATAACGGATAACGCATAACGCATAACGCATAACGCATAACGCATAACGCATAACGCATAACGCATAACGCATAACGCATAACGCATAACGCATAACGCATAACGCATAACGCATAACGCATAACGCATAACGCATAACGCATAACGCATAACGCATAACGCATAACGCATAACGCATAACGCATAACGCATAACGCATAACGCATAACGCATAACGCATAACGCATAACGCATAACGCATAACGCATAACGCATAACGCATAACGCATAACGCATAAGGCATAAGCATAACGCATAACGCATAACGCATAACGCATAACGCATAACGCATAACGCGTAACGCAAAACTCATAACGCATACGCGTAACGCAAAACTCATAACGCATAACGCATAACGCATAACGCATAACGCACAACGCATAACGTTTAAACCATAAGGCATAACGCATAGCCTATAACGCATAACGCATAACGCATAACGCATAATGCAAAAGTCATAACGCATAACGCATAACGGATAACGCATAACGCATAACGCATAACGCATAAAGCATAACGCATAACGCATAACGCATAACGCATAACGCATAACGCATAACGCATAACTCATAACGCATAACGCATAACGCATAACGCATAACGCATAACGCATAACGCATAACGCATAACGCATAACGCACAACGCACAACGCACAACGCACAACGCACATCGCACAACGCACAACGCATAACGCATAACGCATAACGCATAACGCATAACGCATAACGCATAACGCATAACGCATAACGCATAACGCATAACGCATATCGCATGACGCACAACGCATAACGCATAACGCATAACGCATAACGCATAACGCATAACGCATAACGCATAACGCATAACGCATTACGCATAACGCATAACGCATAACGCATAAGGCATAAGCATAACGCATAATGCATAATGCATAACGCATAACGCATAACGCGTAACGCATAAGGCATAAGCATAACGCATAATGCATAACGCATAATGCATAATGCATAACGCATAACGCATAACGCGTAACGCATAAGGCATAAGCATAACGCATAATGCATAACGCATAACGCATAACGCATAACGCATAACGCATAACGCATAACGCATAACGCATAACGCATATGGCATAACGCATAATGCAAAAGTCATAACGCATAACGCATAACGCATAACGCATAACGCATAACGCATAACGCATAACGCATAACGCATAACGCATAACGCATAACGCATAACGCGTAACGCAAAACTCATAACGCATAACGCATAACGCATAACGCATAACGCATAACGCATAACGCATAACGTATAAACCATGAGGCATAACGCATAGCCCATGACGCATAACGCATAACGCATAACGCATAATGCAAAAGTCATAACGCATAACGCATAACGGATAACGCATAACGCATAACGCATAACGCATAACGCATAACGCATAACGCATAACGCATAACGCATAACGCATAACGCATAACGCATAACGCATAACGCATAACGCATAACGCATAACGCATAACGCATAACGCATAACGCATAACGCATCACGCATAACGCATAACGCATAACGCATAACGCATAACGCATAACGCATAACGCATAACGCATAACGCATAACGCATAACGCATAACGCATAACGCATAACGCATAACGCATAACGCATAACGCATAACGCATAACGCATAACGCATAACGCATAACGCATAACGCATAACGCATAACGCATAACGCATAACGCATAACGCATAACGCATAACGCATAACGCATAACGCATAACGCATAACGCATAACGCATAACGCATAACGCATAACGCATAACGCATAACGCATAACGCATAACGCATAACGCATAACGCAAAAGGCATAAGCATAACGCATAACGCATAACGCATAACGCATAACGCATAACGCATAACGCATAACGCGTAACGCAAGACTCATAACGCATAACGCATAACGCATAACGCATAACGCATAACGCATATGGCATAACGCATAATGCAAAAGTCATAACGCATAACGCATAACGCATAACGCATAACGCATAACGCACAACGCATAACGTTTAAACCATAAGGCATAACGCATAGCCCATGACGCATAACGCATAACGCATAACGCATAATGCAAAAGTCATAACGCATAACGCATAACGGATAACGCATAACGCATAACGCATAACGCATAACGCATAACGCATAACGCATAACGCATAACGCATAACGCATAACGCATAACGCATAACGCATAACGCATAACGCATAACGCATAACGCATAACCCATAACGCAAATAACGCTTAACGCATAACGCATAACGCATAACGCATAACGCATAACGCATAACGCATAACGCATAACGCATAACGCATAACGCATAACGCATAACGCATAACGCATAACGCATAACGCATAACGCATAACGCATAACGCATAACGCATAACGCATAACGCATAACGCATAACGCATAACGCATAACGCATAACGCATAACGCATAACGCATAACGCATAACGCATAAAGCATAACGCATAACGCATAACGCATAACGCATAACGCATAACGCATAACTCATAATGCAAAAGTCATAACGCATAACGCATAACGCATAACGCATAACGCATAACGCATAACGCATAACGCATAACGCATAACGCATAACGCATAACGCATAACGCATAACGCATAACGCATAACGCATAACGCATAACGCATAACGCATAACGCATAACGCATAACGCATAACGCATAACGCATAAAGCATAACGCATAACGCATAACGCATAACGCATAACGCATAACTCATAATGCAAAAGTCATAACGCATAACGCATAACGCATAACGCATAACGCATAACGCATAACGCATAACGCATAACGCATAACGCATAACGCATAACGCATAACGCATAACGCATAACGCATAACGCATAACGCATAACGCATAAACCATAACGCATAACGCATAACGCATAACGCATAACGCATAACGCATAACGCATAACGCATAACGCATAACGCATAACGCATAACGCATAACGCATAACGCATAACGCATAACGCATAACGCATAACGCATAACGCATAACGCATAACGCATAACGCATAACGCATAACGCATAACGCATAACGCATAACGCATAACGCATAACGCATAACGCATAACGCATAACGCATAACGCATAACGCATAACGCATAACGCATAACGCATAACGCATAACGCATAACGCATAACGCATAACGCATAACGCATAACGCATAACGCATGACGCATAACGCATATCGCATGACGCACAACGCATAACGCATAACGCATAACGCATAACGCATAACGCATAACGCATAACGCATAACGCATAACGCATTACGCATAACGCATAACGCATAACGCATAACGCATAACGCATAACGCATAACGCATAACGCATAACGCATAACGCATAACGCATAACGCATAACGCATAACGCATAACGCATAACGCATAACGCATAACGCATAACGCATAACGCATAACGCATAACGCATAACGCATAACGCATAACGCATAACGCATAACGCATAACGCATAACGCATAACGCATAACGCATAACGCACAACGCATAACGTTTAAACCATAAGGCATAACGCATAGCCCATGACGCATAACGCATAATGCAAAAGTCATAACGCATAACGCATAACGGATAACGCATAACGCATAACGCATAACGCATAACGCATAACGCATAACGCATAACGCATAACGCATAACGCATAACGCATAACGCATAACGCATAACGCATAACGCATAACGCATAACGCATAACGCATAACGCATAACGCATAACGCATAACGCATAACGCATAACGCATAACGCATAACGCATAACGCATAACGCATAACGCATAACGCATAACGCATAACGCATAACGCATAACGCATAACGCATAACGCATAACGCATAACGCATAACGCATAACGCATAACGCATAACGCATAACGCATAACGCATAACGCATAACGCATAACGCATAACGCATAACGCATAACGCATAACGCATAACGCATAACGCATAACGCATAACGCATAACGCATAACGCATAACGCATAACGCATAACGCATAACGCGTAACGCAAGACTCATAACACATAACGCATAACGCATAACGCATAACGCATAACGCATATGGCATAACGCATAATGCAAAAGTCATAACGCATAACGCATAACGCATAACGCATAACGCATAACGCATAACGCACAACGCATAACGTTTAAACCATAAGGCATAACGCATAGCCCATGACGCATAACGCATAACGCATAACGCATAATGCAAAAGTCATAACGCATAACGCATAACGGATAACGCATAACGCATAACGCATAACGCATAACGCATAACGCATAACGCATAACGCATAACGCATAACGCATAACGCATAACGCATAACGCATAACGCATAACGCATAACGCATAACGCATAACGCATAACGCATAACGCATAACGCATAACGCATAACGCATAACGCATAACGCATAACGCATAACGCATAACGCATAACGCATAACGCATAACGCATAACGCATAACGCATAACGCATAACGCATAACGCATAACGCATAACGCATAACGCATAACGCATAAGGCATAAGCATAACGCATAACGCATAACGCATAACGCATAACGCATAACGCATAACGCGTAACGCAAAACTCATAACGCATACGCGTAACGCAAAACTCATAACGCATAACGCATAACGCATAACGCATAACGCACAACGCATAACGTTTAAACCATAAGGCATAACGCATAGCCTATAACGCATAACGCATAACGCATAACGCATAATGCAAAAGTCATAACGCATAACGCATAACGGATAACGCATAACGCATAACGCATAACGCATAAAGCATAACGCATAACGCATAACGCATAACGCATAACGCATAACGCATAACGCATAACTCATAACGCATAACGCATAACGCATAACGCATAACGCATAACGCATAAGGCATAAGCATAACGCATAACGCATAACGCATAACGCATAACGCATAACGCATAACGCGTAACGCAAAACTCATAACGCATACGCGTAACGCAAAACTCATAACGCATAACGCATAACGCATAACGCATAACGCATAACGCATAACGCATAACGCATAACGCATAACGCATAACGCATAACGCATAACGCATAACGCATAACGCATAACGCATAACGCATAACGCATAACGCATAACGCATAACGCATAACGCATAACGCATAACGCATAACGCATAACGCATAACGCATGACGCATAACGCATATCGCATGACGCACAACGCATAACGCATAACGCATAACGCATAACGCATAACGCATAACGCATAACGCATAACGCATAACGCATAACGCATAACGCATAACGCATAACGCATAACGCATAACGCATAACGCATAACGCATAACGCATAACGCACAACGCATAACGTTTAAACCATAAGGCATAACGCATAGCCCATGACGCATAACGCATAATGCAAAAGTCATAACGCATAACGCATAACGGATAACGCATAACGCATAACGCATAACGCATAACGCATAACGCATAACGCATAACGCATAACGCATAACGCATAACGCATAACGCATAACGCATAACGCATAACGCATAACGCATAACGCATAACGCATAACGCATAACGCATAACGCATAACGCATAACGCATAACGCATAACGCATAACGCATAACGCATAACGCATAACGCATAACGCATAACGCATAACGCATAACGCATAACGCATAACGCATAACGCATAACGCATAACGCATAACGCATAACGCATAACGCATAACGCATAACGCATAACGCATAACGCATAACGCATAACGCATAACGCATAACGCATAACGCATAACGCATAACGCATAACGCATAACGCATAACGCATAACGCATATGGCATAACGCATAATGCAAAAGTCATAACGCATAACGCATAACGCATAACGCATAACGCATAACGCATAACGCACAACGCATAACGTTTAAACCATAAGGCATAACGCATAGCCCATGACGCATAACGCATAACGCATAACGCATAATGCAAAAGTCATAACGCATAACGCATAACGGATAACGCATAACGCATAACGCATAACGCATAACGCATAACGCATAACGCATAACGCATAACGCATAACGCATAACGCATAACGCATAACGCATAACGCATAACGCATAACGCATAACGCATAACGCATAACGCATAACGCATAACGCATAACGCATAACGCATAACGCATAACGCATAACGCATAACGCATAACGCATAACGCATAACGCATAACGCATAACGCATAACGCATAACGCATAACGCATAACGCATAACGCATAACGCATAACGCATAACGCATAACGCATAAGGCATAAGCATAACGCATAACGCATAACGCATAACGCATAACGCATAACGCATAACGCGTAACGCAAAACTCATAACGCATACGCGTAACGCAAAACTCATAACGCATAACGCATAACGCATAACGCATAACGCACAACGCATAACGTTTAAACCATAAGGCATAACGCATAGCCTATAACGCATAACGCATAACGCATAACGCATAATGCAAAAGTCATAACGCATAACGCATAACGGATAACGCATAACGCATAACGCATAACGCATAAAGCATAACGCATAACGCATAACGCATAACGCATAACGCATAACGCATAACGCATAACTCATAACGCATAACGCATAACGCATAACGCATAACGCATAACGCATAACGCATAACGCATAACGCATAACGCACAACGCACAACGCACAACGCACAACGCACATCGCACAACGCACAACGCATAACGCATAACGCATAACGCATAACGCATAACGCATAACGCATAACGCATAACGCATAACGCATAACGCATAACGCATATCGCATGACGCACAACGCATAACGCATAACGCATAACGCATAACGCATAACGCATAACGCATAACGCATAACGCATTACGCATAACGCATAACGCATAACGCATAAGGCATAAGCATAACGCATAATGCATAATGCATAACGCATAACGCATAACGCGTAACGCATAAGGCATAAGCATAACGCATAATGCATAACGCATAATGCATAATGCATAACGCATAACGCATAACGCGTAACGCATAAGGCATAAGCATAACGCATAATGCATAACGCATAACGCATAACGCATAACGCATAACGCATAACGCATAACGCATAACGCATAACGCATAACGCATATGGCATAACGCATAATGCAAAAGTCATAACGCATAACGCATAACGCATAACGCATAACGCATAACGCATAACGCATAACGCATAACGCATAACGCATAACGCATAACGCGTAACGCAAAACTCATAACGCATAACGCATAACGCATAACGCATAACGCATAACGCATAACGCATAACGTATAAACCATGAGGCATAACGCATAGCCCATGACGCATAACGCATAACGCATAACGCATAATGCAAAAGTCATAACGCATAACGCATAACGGATAACGCATAACGCATAACGCATAACGCATAACGCATAACGCATAACGCATAACGCATAACGCATAACGCATAACGCATAACGCATAACGCATAACGCATAACGCATAACGCATAACGCATAACGCATAACGCATAACGCATCACGCATAACGCATAACGCATAACGCATAACGCATAACGCATAACGCATAACGCATAACGCATAACGCATAACGCATAACGCATAACGCATAACGCATAACGCATAACGCATAACGCATAACGCATAACGCATAACGCATAACGCATAACGCATAACGCATAACGCATAACGCATAACGCATAACGCATAACGCATAACGCATAACGCATAACGCATAACGCATAACGCATAACGCATAACGCATAACGCATAACGCATAACGCATAACGCATAACGCATAACGCATAACGCATAACGCAAAAGGCATAAGCATAACGCATAACGCATAACGCATAACGCATAACGCATAACGCATAACGCATAACGCGTAACGCAAGACTCATAACGCATAACGCATAACGCATAACGCATAACGCATAACGCATATGGCATAACGCATAATGCAAAAGTCATAACGCATAACGCATAACGCATAACGCATAACGCATAACGCACAACGCATAACGTTTAAACCATAAGGCATAACGCATAGCCCATGACGCATAACGCATAACGCATAACGCATAATGCAAAAGTCATAACGCATAACGCATAACGGATAACGCATAACGCATAACGCATAACGCATAACGCATAACGCATAACGCATAACGCATAACGCATAACGCATAACGCATAACGCATAACGCATAACGCATAACGCATAACGCATAACGCATAACGCATAACCCATAACGCAAATAACGCTTAACGCATAACGCATAACGCATAACGCATAACGCATAACGCATAACGCATAACGCATAACGCATAACGCATAACGCATAACGCATAACGCATAACGCATAACGCATAACGCATAACGCATAACGCATAACGCATAACGCATAACGCATAACGCATAACGCATAACGCATAACGCATAACGCATAACGCATAACGCATAACGCATAACGCATAACGCATAACGCATAAAGCATAACGCATAACGCATAACGCATAACGCATAACGCATAACGCATAACTCATAATGCAAAAGTCATAACGCATAACGCATAACGCATAACGCATAACGCATAACGCATAACGCATAACGCATAACGCATAACGCATAACGCATAACGCATAACGCATAACGCATAACGCATAACGCATAACGCATAACGCATAACGCATAACGCATAACGCATAACGCATAACGCATAACGCATAAAGCATAACGCATAACGCATAACGCATAACGCATAACGCATAACTCATAATGCAAAAGTCATAACGCATAACGCATAACGCATAACGCATAACGCATAACGCATAACGCATAACGCATAACGCATAACGCATAACGCATAACGCATAACGCATAACGCATAACGCATAACGCATAACGCATAACGCATAACGCATAAACCATAACGCATAACGCATAACGCATAACGCATAACGCATAACGCATAACGCATAACGCATAACGCATAACGCATAACGCATAACGCATAACGCATAACGCATAACGCATAACGCATAACGCATAACGCATAACGCATAACGCATAACGCATAACGCATAACGCATAACGCATAACGCATAACGCATAACGCATAACGCATAACGCATAACGCATAACGCATAACGCATAACGCATAACGCATAACGCATAACGCATAACGCATAACGCATAACGCATAACGCATAACGCATAACGCATAACGCATAACGCATAACGCATAACGCATAACGCATGACGCATAACGCATATCGCATGACGCACAACGCATAACGCATAACGCATAACGCATAACGCATAACGCATAACGCATAACGCATAACGCATAACGCATTACGCATAACGCATAACGCATAACGCATAACGCATAACGCATAACGCATAACGCATAACGCATAACGCATAACGCATAACGCATAACGCATAACGCATAACGCATAACGCATAACGCATAACGCATAACGCATAACGCATAACGCATAACGCATAACGCATAACGCATAACGCATAACGCATAACGCATAACGCATAACGCATAACGCATAACGCATAACGCATGACGCACAACGCATAACGCATAACGCATAACGCATAACGCATAACGCATAACGCATAACGCATAACGCATTACGCATAACGCATAACGCATAACGCATAACGCATAACGCATAACGCATAACGCACAACGCATAACGTTTAAACCATAAGGCATAACGCATAGCCCATGACGCATAACGCATAATGCAAAAGTCATAACGCATAACGCATAACGGATAACGCATAACGCATAACGCATAACGCATAACGCATAACGCATAACGCATAACGCATAACGCATAACGCATAACGCATAACGCATAACGCATAACGCATAACGCATAACGCATAACGCATAACGCATAACGCATAACGCATAACGCATAACGCATAACGCATAACGCATAACGCATAACGCATAACGCATAACGCATAACGCATAACGCATAACGCATAACGCATAACGCATAACGCATAACGCATAACGCATAACGCATAACGCATAACGCATAACGCATAACGCATAACGCATAACGCATAACGCATAACGCATAACGCATAACGCATAACGCATAACGCATAACGCATAACGCATAACGCATAACGCATAACGCATAACGCATAACGCATAACGCATAACGCATAACGCATAACGCATAACGCATAACGCATAACGCATAACGCATAACGCATAACGCATAACGCATAACGCATAACGCATAACGCATAACGCATAACGCATAACGCATAACGCATAACGCATAACGCATAACGCATAACGCATAACGCATAACGCATAACGCATAACGCATAACGCATAACGCATAACGTATAACGCATAACGCATAACGCATAACGCATAACGCATAACGCATAACGCATAACGCATAACGCATAACGCATAACGCATAACGCATAACGCATAACGCATAACGCATAACGCATAACGCATAACGCATAACGCATAAAGCATAACGCATAACGCATAACGCATAACGCATAACGCATAACGCATAACGCATAACTCATAACGCATAACGCATAACGCATAACGCATAACGCATAACGCATAACGCATAACGCATAACGCATAACGCATAACGCACAACGCACAACGCACAACGCACAACGCACATCGCACAACGCACAACGCATAACGCATAACGCATAACGCATAACGCATAACGCATAACGCATAACGCATAACGCATAACGCATAACGCATAACGCATAACGCATATCGCATGACGCACAACGCATAACGCATAACGCATAACGCATAACGCATAACGCATAACGCATAACGCATTACGCATAACGCATAACGCATAACGCATAAGGCATAAGCATAACGCATAATGCATAATGCATAACGCATAACGCATAACGCGTAACGCATAAGGCATAAGCATAACGCATAATGCATAACGCATAATGCATAATGCATAACGCATAACGCATAACGCGTAACGCATAAGGCATAAGCATAACGCATAATGCATAACGCATAACGCATAACGCATAACGCATAACGCATAACGCATAACGCATAACGCATAACGCATAACGCATATGGCATAACGCATAATGCAAAAGTCATAACGCATAACGCATAACGCATAACGCATAACGCATAACGCATAACGCATAACGCATAACGCGTAACGCAAAACTCATAACGCATAACGCATAACGCATAACGCATAACGCATAACGCATAACGCATAACGTATAAACCATGAGGCATAACGCATAGCCCATGACGCATAACGCATAACGCATAACGCATAATGCAAAAGTCATAACGCATAACGCATAACGGATAACGCATAACGCATAACGCATAACGCATAACGCATAACGCATAACGCATAACGCATAACGCATAACGCATAACGCATAACGCATAACGCATAACGCATAACGCATAACGCATAACGCATAACGCATAACGCATAACGCATCACGCATAACGCATAACGCATAACGCATAACGCATAACGCATAACGCATAACGCATAACGCATAACGCATAACGCATAACGCATAACGCATAACGCATAACGCATAACGCATAACGCATAACGCATAACGCATAACGCATAACGCATAACGCATAACGCATAACGCATAACGCATAACGCATAACGCATAACGCATAACGCATAACGCATAACGCATAACGCATAACGCATAACGCATAACGCATAACGCATAACGCATAACGCATAACGCATAACGCATAACGCATAACGCATGACGCACAACGCATAACGCATAACGCATAACGCATAACGCATAACGCATAACGCATAACGCATTACGCATAACGCATAACGCATAACGCATAACGCAAAAGGCATAAGCATAACGCATAACGCATAACGCATAACGCATAACGCATAACGCATAACGCGTAACGCAAGACTCATAACGCATAACGCATAACGCATAACGCATAACGCATAACGCATATGGCATAACGCATAATGCAAAAGTCATAACGCATAACGCATAACGCATAACGCATAACGCACAACGCATAACGTTTAAACCATAAGGCATAACGCATAGCCCATGACGCATAACGCATAACGCATAACGCATAATGCAAAAGTCATAACGCATAACGCATAACGGATAACGCATAACGCATAACGCATAACGCATAACGCATAACGCATAACGCATAACGCATAACGCATAACGCATAACGCATAACGCATAACGCATAACGCATAACGCATAACGCATAACGCATAACGCATAACGCATAAAGCATAACGCATAACGCATAACGCATAACGCATAACGCATAACGCATAACTCATAATGCAAAAGTCATAACGCATAACGCATAACGCATAACGCATAACGCATAACGCATAACGCATAACGCATAACGTATAACGCATAACGCATAACGCATAACGCATAACGCATAACGCATAACGCATAACGCATAACGCATAACGCATAACGCATAACGCATAACGCATAACGCATAACGCATAACGCATAACGCATAACGCATAACGCATAAAGCATAACGCATAACGCATAACGCATAACGCATAACGCATAACGCATAACGCATAACTCATAACGCATAACGCATAACGCATAACGCATAACGCATAACGCATAACGCATAACGCATAACGCATAACGCATAACGCATAACGCATAACGCATAACGCATAACGCATAACGCATAACGCATAACGCATAACGCATAACGCATAACGCATAACGCATAACGCATAACGCATAACGCATAACGCATAACGCATAACGCATAACGCATAACGCATAACGCATAACGCATAACGCATAACGCATAACGCATAACGCATAACGCATAACGCATAACGCATAACGCATAACGCATAACGCATAACGCATAACGCATAACGCATAACGCATAACGCATAACGCATAACGCATAACGCATAACGCATAACGCATGACGCACAACGCATAACGCATAACGCATAACGCATAACGCATAACGCATAACGCATAACGCATAACGCATTACGCATAACGCATAACGCATAACGCATAACGCATAACGCATAACGCATAACGCACAACGCATAACGTTTAAACCATAAGGCATAACGCATAGCCCATGACGCATAACGCATAATGCAAAAGTCATAACGCATAACGCATAACGGATAACGCATAACGCATAACGCATAACGCATAACGCATAACGCATAACGCATAACGCATAACGCATAACGCATAACGCATAACGCATAACGCATAACGCATAACGCATAACGCATAACGCATAACGCATAACGCATAACGCATAACGCATAACGCATAACGCATAACGCATAACGCATAACGCATAACGCATAACGCATAACGCATAACGCATAACGCATAACGCATAACGCATAACGCATAACGCATAACGCATAACGCATAACGCATAACGCATAACGCATAACGCATAACGCATAACGCATAACGCATAACGCATAACGCATAACGCATAACGCATAACGCATAACGCATAACGCATAACGCATAACGCATAACGCATAACGCATAACGCATAACGCATAACGCATAACGCATAACGCATAACGCATAACGCATAACGCATAACGCATAACGCATAACGCATAACGCATAACGCATAACGCATAACGCATAACGCATAACGCATAACGCATAACGCATAACGCATAACGCATAACGCATAACGCATAACGCATAACGCATAACGCATAACGCATAACGCATAACGCATAACGCATAACGCATAACGCATAACGTATAACGCATAACGCATAACGCATAACGCATAACGCATAACGCATAACGCATAACGCATAACGCATAACGCATAACGCATAACGCATAACGCATAACGCATAACGCATAACGCATAACGCATAACGCATAACGCATAAAGCATAACGCATAACGCATAACGCATAACGCATAACGCATAACGCATAACGCATAACTCATAACGCATAACGCATAACGCATAACGCATAACGCATAACGCATAACGCATAACGCATAACGCATAACGCATAACGCACAACGCACAACGCACAACGCACAACGCACATCGCACAACGCACAACGCATAACGCATAACGCATAACGCATAACGCATAACGCATAACGCATAACGCATAACGCATAACGCATAACGCATAACGCATAACGCATATCGCATGACGCACAACGCATAACGCATAACGCATAACGCATAACGCATAACGCATAACGCATAACGCATTACGCATAACGCATAACGCATAACGCATAAGGCATAAGCATAACGCATAATGCATAATGCATAACGCATAACGCATAACGCGTAACGCATAAGGCATAAGCATAACGCATAATGCATAACGCATAATGCATAATGCATAACGCATAACGCATAACGCGTAACGCATAAGGCATAAGCATAACGCATAATGCATAACGCATAACGCATAACGCATAACGCATAACGCATAACGCATAACGCATAACGCATAACGCATAACGCATATGGCATAACGCATAATGCAAAAGTCATAACGCATAACGCATAACGCATAACGCATAACGCATAACGCATAACGCATAACGCATAACGCGTAACGCAAAACTCATAACGCATAACGCATAACGCATAACGCATAACGCATAACGCATAACGCATAACGTATAAACCATGAGGCATAACGCATAGCCCATGACGCATAACGCATAACGCATAACGCATAATGCAAAAGTCATAACGCATAACGCATAACGGATAACGCATAACGCATAACGCATAACGCATAACGCATAACGCATAACGCATAACGCATAACGCATAACGCATAACGCATAACGCATAACGCATAACGCATAACGCATAACGCATAACGCATAACGCATAACGCATAACGCATCACGCATAACGCATAACGCATAACGCATAACGCATAACGCATAACGCATAACGCATAACGCATAACGCATAACGCATAACGCATAACGCATAACGCATAACGCATAACGCATAACGCATAACGCATAACGCATAACGCATAACGCATAACGCATAACGCATAACGCATAACGCATAACGCATAACGCATAACGCATAACGCATAACGCATAACGCATAACGCATAACGCATAACGCATAACGCATAACGCATAACGCATAACGCATAACGCATAACGCATAACGCATAACGCATGACGCACAACGCATAACGCATAACGCATAACGCATAACGCATAACGCATAACGCATAACGCATTACGCATAACGCATAACGCATAACGCATAACGCAAAAGGCATAAGCATAACGCATAACGCATAACGCATAACGCATAACGCATAACGCATAACGCGTAACGCAAGACTCATAACGCATAACGCATAACGCATAACGCATAACGCATAACGCATATGGCATAACGCATAATGCAAAAGTCATAACGCATAACGCATAACGCATAACGCATAACGCACAACGCATAACGTTTAAACCATAAGGCATAACGCATAGCCCATGACGCATAACGCATAACGCATAACGCATAATGCAAAAGTCATAACGCATAACGCATAACGGATAACGCATAACGCATAACGCATAACGCATAACGCATAACGCATAACGCATAACGCATAACGCATAACGCATAACGCATAACGCATAACGCATAACGCATAACGCATAACGCATAACGCATAACGCATAACGCATAAAGCATAACGCATAACGCATAACGCATAACGCATAACGCATAACGCATAACTCATAATGCAAAAGTCATAACGCATAACGCATAACGCATAACGCATAACGCATAACGCATAACGCATAACGCATAACGCATAACGCATAACGCATAACGCATAACGCATAACGCATAACGCATAACGCATAACGCATAACGCATAACGCATAACGCATAACGCATAACGCATAACGCATAACGCATAACGCATAACGCATAACGCATAAACCATAACGCATAACGCATAACGCAAAACGCATAACGCATAACGCATAACGCATAACGCATAACGCATAACGCATAACGCATAACGCATAACGCATAACGCATAACGCATAACGCATAACGCATAACGCATAACGCATAACGCATAACGCATAACGCATAACGCATAACGCATAACGCATAACGCATAACGCATAACGCATAACGCATAACGCATAACGCATAACGCATAACGCATAACGCATAACGTATAACGCATAACGCATAACGCATAACGCATAACGCATAACGCATAACGCATAACGCATAACGCATAACGCATGACGCATAACGCATATCGCATGACGCACAACGCATAACGCATAACGCATAACGCATAACGCATAACGCATAACGCATAACGCATAACGCATAACGCATTACGCATAACGCATAACGCATAAAGCATAACGCATAACGCATAACGCATAACGCATAACGCATAACGCATAACTCATAATGCAAAAGTCATAACGCATAACGCATAACGCATAACGCATAACGCATAACGCATAACGCATAACGCATGACGCACAACGCATAACGCATAACGCATAACGCATAACGCATAACGCATAACGCATAACGCATTACGCATAACGCATAACGCATAACGCATAAGGCATAAGCATAACGCATAATGCATAATGCATAACGCATAACGCATAACGCGTAACGCATAAGGCATAAGCATAACGCATAATGCATAACGCATAATGCATAATGCATAACGCATAACGCATAACGCGTAACGCATAAGGCATAAGCATAACGCATAATGCATAACGCATAACGCATAACGCATAACGCATAACGCATAACGCATAACGCATAACGCATATGGCATAACGCATAATGCAAAAGTCATAACGCATAACGCATAACGCATAACGCATAACGCATAACGCATAACGCGTAACGCAAAACTCATAACGCATAACGCATAACGCATAACGCATAACGCATAACGCATAACGCATAACGTATAAACCATGAGGCATAACGCATAGCCCATGACGCATAACGCATAACGCATAACGCATAACGCATAATGCAAAAGTCATAACGCATAACGCATAACGGATAACGCATAACGCATAACGCATAACGCATAACGCATAACGCATAACGCATAACGCATAACGCATAACGCATAACGCATAACGCATAACGCATAACGCATAACGCATAACGCATAACGCATAACGCATAACGCATAACGCATAACGCATAACGCATCACGCATAACGCATAACGCATAACGCATAACGCATAACGCATAACGCATAACGCATAACGCATAACGCATAACGCATAACGCATAACGCATAACGCATAACGCATAACGCATAACGCATAACGCATAACGCATAACGCATAACGCATAACGCATAACGCATAACGCATAACGCATAACGCATAACGCATAACGCATAACGCATAACGCATAACGCATAACGCATAACGCATAACGCATAACGCATAACGCATAACGCATAACGCATAACGCATAACGCATAACGCATAACGCATAACGCATAACGCATGACGCACAACGCATAACGCATAACGCATAACGCATAACGCATAACGCATAACGCATAACGCATTACGCATAACGCATAACGCATAACGCATAACGCAAAAGGCATAAGCATAACGCATAACGCATAACGCATAACGCATAACGCATAACGCATAACGCGTAACGCAAGACTCATAACGCATAACGCATAACGCATAACGCATAACGCATATGGCATAACGCATAATGCAAAAGTCATAACGCATAACGCATAACGCATAACGCATAACGCACAACGCATAACGTTTAAACCATAAGGCATAACGCATAGCCCATGACGCATAACGCATAACGCATAACGCATAATGCAAAAGTCATAACGCATAACGCATAACGGATAACGCATAACGCATAACGCATAACGCATAACGCATAACGCATAACGCATAACGCATAACGCATAACGCATAACGCATAACGCATAACGCATAACGCATAACGCATAACGCATAACGCATAACGCATAACGCATAAAGCATAACGCATAACGCATAACGCATAACGCATAACGCATAACGCATAACTCATAATGCAAAAGTCATAACGCATAACGCATAACGCATAACGCATAACGCATAACGCATAACGCATAACGCATAACGCATAACGCATAACGCATAACGCATAACGCATAACGCATAACGCATAACGCATAACGCATAACGCATAACGCATAACGCATAACGCATAACGCATAACGCATAACGCATAACGCATAACGCATAACGCATAACGCATAACGCATAAACCATAACGCATAACGCATAACGCATAACGCATAACGCATAACGCATAACGCATAACGCATAACGCATAACGCATAACGCATAACGCATAACGCATAACGCATAACGCATAACGCATAACGCATAACGCATAACGCATAACGCATAACGCATAACGCATAACGCATAACGCATAACGCATAACGCATAACGCATAACGCATAACGCATAACGCATAACGCATAACGCATAACGCATAACGCATAACGCATAACGCATAACGCATAACGCATAACGCATAAAGCATAACGCATAACGCATAACGCATAACGCATAACGCATAACGCATGACGCACAACGCATAACGCATAACGCATAACGCATAACGCATAACGCATAACGCATAACGCATAACGCAATACGCATAACGCATAACGCATAACGCATAACGCATAACGCATAACGCATAACGCACAACGCATAACGTTTAAACCATAAGGCATAACGCATAGCCCATGACGCATAACGCATAATGCAAAAGTCATAACGCATAACGCATAACGGATAACGCATAACGCATAACGCATAACGCATAACGCATAACGCGTAACGCATAACGCATAACGCATAACGCATAACGCATAACGCATAACGCATAACGCATAACGCATAACGCATAACGCATAACGCATAACGCATAACGCATAACGCATAACGCATAACGCATAACGCATAACGCATAACGCATAACGCATAACGCATAACGCATAACGCATAACGCATAACGCATAACGCATAACGCATAACGCATAACGCATAACGCATAACGCATAACGCATAACGCATAACGCAAAAGGCATAAGCATAACGCATAACGCATAACGCATAACGCATAACGCATAACGCATAACGCATAACGCGTAACGCAAGACTCATAACGCATAACGCATAACGCATAACGCATAACGCATAACGCATATGGCATAACGCATAATGCAAAAGTCATAACGCATAACGCATAACGCATAACGCATAACGCATAACGCATAACGCACAACGCATAACGTTTAAACCATAAGGCATAACGCATAGCCCATGACGCATAACGCATAACGCATAACGCATAACGCATAACGCATAACGCATAACGCATAACGCATAACGCATAACGCATAACGCATAACGCATAACGCATAACGCATAACGCCTAACGCATAAGGCATAAGCATAACGCATAATGCATAACGCATAACGCATAACGCATAACGCATAACGCATAACGCATAACGCATAACGCATAACGCATAACGCATAACGCATAACGCATAACGCATAACGCATAACGCATAACGCATAACGCATAACGCATAACGCATAACGCATAACGCATAACGCATAACGCATAACGCATAACGCATAACGCATAACGCATAACGCATGACGCACAACGCATAACGCATAACGCATAACGCATAACGCATAACGCATAACGCATAACGCATAACGCATAACGCATTACGCATAACGCATAACGCATAACGCATAACGCATAACGCATAACGCATAACGCACAACGCATAACGTTTAAACCATAAGGCATAACGCATAGCCCATGACGCATAACGCATAACGCATAACGCATAATGCAAAAGTCATAACGCATAACGCATAACGGATAACGCATAACGCATAACGCATAACGCATAACGCATAACGCATAACGCATAACGCATAACGCATAACGCATAACGCATAACGCATAACGCATAACGCATAACGCATAACGCATAACGCATAACGCATAACGCATAACGCATAACGCATAACGCATAACGCATAACGCATAACGCATAACGCATAACGCATAACGCATAACGCATAACGCATAACGCATAACGCATAACGCATAACGCATAACGCATAACGCATAACGCATAACGCATAACGCATAACGCATAACGCATAACGCATAACGCATAACGCATAACGCATAACGCATAACGCATAACGCATAACGCATAACGCATAACGCATAACGCATAACGCATAACGCATAACGCATAACGCATGACGCACAACGCATAACGCATAACGCATAACGCATAACGCATAACGCATAACGCATAACGCATTACGCATAACGCATAACGCATAACGCATAACGCAAAAGGCATAAGCATAACGCATAACGCATAACGCATAACGCATAACGCATAACGCATAACGCGTAACGCAAGACTCATAACGCATAACGCATAACGCATAACGCATAACGCATATGGCATAACGCATAATGCAAAAGTCATAACGCATAACGCATAACGCATAACGCATAACGCATAACGCACAACGCATAACGTTTAAACCATAAGGCATAACGCATAGCCCATGACGCATAACGCATAACGCATAACGCATAATGCAAAAGTCATAACGCATAACGCATAACGGATAACGCATAACGCATAACGCATAACGCATAACGCATAACGCATAACGCATAACGCATAACGCATAACGCATAACGCATAACGCATAACGCATAACGCATAACGCATAACGCATAACGCATAACGCATAACGCATAACGCATAACGCATAACGCATAACGCATAACGCATAACGCATAACGCATAACGCATAACGCATAACGCATAACGCATAACGCATAACGCATAACGCATAACGCATAACGCATAACGCATAACGCATAACGCATAACGCATAACGCATAACGCATAACGCATAACGCATAACGCATAACGCATAACGCATAACGCATAACGCATAACGCATAACGCATAACGCATAACGCATAACGCATAACGCATAACGCATAACGCATAACGCATAACGCATAACGCATAACGCATAACGCATAAGGCATAAGCATAACGCATAACGCATAACGCATAACGCATAACGCATAACGCATAACGCATAACGCATAACGCATAACGCATAACGCATAACGCATAACGCATAACGCATAACGCATAACGCATAACGCATAACGCATAACGCATAACGCATAACGCATAACGCATAACGCATAACGCAAAACGCGTAACGCAAAACTCATAACGCATACGCGTAACGCAAAACTCATAACGCATAACGCATAACGCATAACGAATAACGCATAACGCATAACGCATAACGCATAACGCTTAACGCATAACGCATAACGCATAACGCATAACGCATAACGCATAACGCATAACGCATAACGCATAACGCATAACGCATAACGCATAACGCATAACGCATAACGCATAACGCATAACGCATAACGCATAACGCATAACGCATAACGCATAACGCATAACGCATAACGCATAACGCATAACGCATAACGCATAACGCATAACGCATAACGCATAACGCATAACGCATAACGCATAACGCATAACGCATAACGCATAAGGCATAAGCATAACGCATAACGCATAACGCATAACGCATAACGCATAACGCGTAACGCAAAACTCATAACGCATAACGCGTAACGCAAAACTCATAACGCATAACGCATAACGCATAACGCATAACGCATAACGCATAACGCATAACGCATAACGCATAACGCATAACGCATAACGCATAACGCATAACGCATAACGCATAACGCATAACGCATAACGCATAACGCATAACGCATAACGCATAACGCATAACGCATAACGCATAACGCATAACGCATAACGCATAACGCATAACGCATAACGCATAACGCATAACGCATAACGCATAACGCATAACGCATAACGCATAACGCATAACGCATAACGCATAACGCATAACGCATAAAGCATAACGCATAACGCATAACGCATAACGCATAACGCATAACGCATAACTCATAATGCAAAAGTCATAACGCATAACGCATAACGCATAACGCATAACGCATAACGCATAACGCATAACGCATAACGCATAACGCATAACGCATAACGCATAACGCATAACGCATAACGCATAACGCATAACGCATAACGCATAACGCATAACGCATAACGCATAACGCATAACGCATAACGCATAACGCATAAAGCATAACGCATAACGCATAACGCATAACGCATAACGCATAACGCATAACTCATAATGCAAAAGTCATAACGCATAACGCATAACGCATAACGCATAACGCATAACGCATAACGCATAACGCATAACGCATAACGCATAACGCATAACGCATAACGCATAACGCATAACGCATAACGCATAACGCATAACGCATAACGCATAACGCATAACGCATAACGCATAACGCATAACGCATAACGCATAACGCATAACGCATAACGCATAACGCATAACGCATAACGCATAACGCATAACGCATAACGCATAACGCATAACGCATAACGCATAACGCATAACGCATAACGCATAACGCATAACGCATAACGCATAACGCATAACGCATAACGCATAACGCATAACGCATAACGCATAACGCATAACGCATAACGCATAACGCATAACGCATAACGCATAACGCATAACGCATAACGCATAACGCATAACGCATAACGCATAACGCATAACGCATAACGCATAACGCATAACGCATAACGCATAACCCATAACCCATAACGCATAACGCATAACGCATAACGCATAACGCATAACGCATAACGCATAACGCATAACGCATAACGCATAACGCATAACGCATAACGCATAACGCATAACGCATAACGCATAACGCATAACGCATAACGCATAACGCATAACGCATAACGCATAACGCATAACGCATAACGCATAACGCATAACGCATAACGCATAACGCATAACGCATAACGCATAACGCATAACGCATAACGCATAACGCATAACGCATAACGCATAACGCATAACGCATGACGCACAACGCATAACGCATAACGCATAACGCATAACGCATAACGCATAACGCATAACGCATTACGCATAACGCATAACGCATAACGCATAACGCATAACGCATAACGCATAACGCATAACGCACAACGCATAACGTTTAAACCATAAGGCATAACGCATAGCCCATGACGCATAACGCATAATGCAAAAGTCATAACGCATAACGCATAACGGATAACGCATAACGCATAACGCATAACGCATAACGCATAACGCATAACGCATAACGCATAACGCATAACGCATAACGCATAACGCATAACGCATAACGCATAACGCATAACGCATAACGCATAACGCATAACGCATAACGCATAACGCATAACGCATAACGCATAACGCATAACGCATAACGCATAACGCATAACGCATAACGCATAACGCATAACGCATAACGCATAACGCATAACGCATAACGCATAACGCATAACGCATAACGCATAACGCATAACGCATAACGCATAACGCATAACGCAAAAGGCATAAGCATAACGCATAACGCATAACGCATAACGCATAACGCATAACGCATAACGCATAACGCGTAACGCAAGACTCATAACGCATAACGCATAACGCATAACGCATAACGCATAACGCATAATGCAAAAGTCATAACGCATAACGCATAACGCATAACGCATAACGCATAACGCACAACGCATAACGTTTAAACCATAAGGCATAACGCATAGCCCATGACGCATAACGCATAACGCATAACGCATAATGCAAAAGTCATAACGCATAACGCATAACGGATAACGCATAACGCATAACGCATAACGCATAACGCATAACGCATAACGCATAACGCATAACGCATAACGCATAACGCATAACGCATAACGCATAACGCATAACGCATAACGCATAACGCATAACGCATAACGCATAACGCATAACGCATAACGCATAACGCATAACGCATAACGCATAACGCATAACGCATAACGCATAACGCATAACGCATGACGCATAACGCATAACGCATAACGCATAACGCATAACGCATAACGCATAACGCATAACGCATAACGCATAACGCATAACGCATAACGCATAACGCATAACGCATAACGCATAACGCATAACGCATAACGCATAACGCATAACGCATAACGCATAACGCATAACGCATAACGCATAACGCATAAGGCATAAGCATAACGCATAACGCATAACGCATAACGCATAACGCATAACGCGTAACGCAAAACTCATAACGCATACGCGTAACGCAAAACTCATAACGCATAACGCATAACGCATAACGCATAACGCACAACGCATAACGTTTAAACCATAAGGCATAACGCATAGCCTATAACGCATAACGCATAACGCATAACGCATAATGCAAAAGTCATAACGCATAACGCATAACGGATAACGCATAACGCATAACGCATAACGCATAACGCATAACGCATAACGCATAACGCATAACGCATAACGCATAACGCATAACGCATAACGCATAACGCATAACGCATAACGCATAACGCATAACGCATAACGCATAACGCATAACGCATAACGCATAACGCATAACGCATAACGCATAACGCATAACGCATAACGCATAACGCATAACGCATAACGCATAACGCATAAAGCATAACGCATAACGCATAACGCATAACGCATAACGCATAACGCATAACGCATAACTCATAACGCATAACGCATAACGCATAACGCATAACGCATAACGCATAACGCATAACGCATAACGCATAACGCATAACGCACAACGCACAACGCACAACGCACAACGCACATCGCACAACGCACAACGCATAACGCATAACGCATAACGCATAACGCATAACGCATAACGCATAACGCATAACGCATAACGCATAACGCATAACGCATATCGCATGACGCACAACGCATAACGCATAACGCATAACGCATAACGCATAACGCATAACGCATAACGCATAACGCATTACGCATAACGCATAACGCATAACGCATAACGCATAAGGCATAAGCATAACGCATAATGCATAATGCATAACGCATAACGCATAACGCGTAACGCATAAGGCATAAGCATAACGCATAATGCATAACGCATAACGCATAACGCATAACGCATAACGCATAACGCATAACGCATAACGCATATGGCATAACGCATAATGCAAAAGTCATAACGCATAACGCATAACGCATAACGCATAACGCATAACGCATAACGCATAACGCATAACGCATAACGCATAACGCATAACGCGTAACGCAAAACTCATAACGCATAACGCATAACGCATAACGCATAACGCATAACGCATAACGCATAACGCATAACGCATAACGTATAAACCATGAGGCATAACGCATAGCCCATAACGCATAACGCATAACGCATAAGGCATAACGCATAACGCATAACGCATAACGTATAACGCATAACGCATAACGCATAACGCATAACGCATAACGCATAACGCATAACGCATAACGCATAACGCATAACGCATAACGCATAACGCATAACGCATAACGCATAACGCATAACGCATAACGCATAACGCATAACGCATAACGCATAACGCATAACGCATAACGCATAACGCATAACGCATAACGCATAAGGCATAAGCATAACGCATAACGCATAACGCATAACGCATAACGCATAACGCATAACGCGTAACGCAAAACTCATAACGCATAACGCGTAACGCAAAACTCATAACGCATAACGCATAACGCATAACGCATAACGCATAACGCATAACGCATAACGCATAACGCATAACGCATAACGCATAACGCATAACGCATAACGCATAACGCATAACGCATAACGCATAACGCATAACGCATAACGCATAACGCATAACGCATAACGCATAACGCATAACGCATAACGCATAACGCATAACGCATAACGCATAACGCATAACGCATAACGCATAACGCATAACGCATAACGCATAACGCATAACGCATAACGCATAACGCATAACGCATAACGCATAACGCATAACGCATAACGCATAACGCATAACGCATAACGCATAACGCATAAAGCATAACGCATAACGCATAACGCATAACGCATAACGCATAACTCATAATGCAAAAGTCATAACGCATAACGCATAACGCATAACGCATAACGCATAACGCATAACGCATAACGCATAACGCATAACGCATAACGCATAACGCATAACGCATAACGCATAACGCATAACGCATAACGCATAACGCATAACGCATAACGCATAACGCATAACGCATAACGCATAACGCATAACGCATAACGCATAACGCATAACGCATAACGCATAACGCATAACGCATAACGCATAACGCATAACGCATAACGCATAACGCATAACGCATAACGCATAACGCATAACGCATAACGCATAACGCATAACGCATAACGCATAACGCATAACGCATAACGCATAACGCATAACGCATAACGCATAACGCATAACGCATATCGCATGACGCACAACGCATAACGCATAACGCATAACGCATAACGCATAACGCATAACGCATAACGCATAACGCATAACGCATAACGCATAACGCATAACGCATTACGCATAACGCATAACGCATAACGCATAACGCATAAGGCATAAGCATAACGCATAATGCATAATGCATAACGCATAACGCATAACGCGTAACGCATAAGGCATAAGCATAACGCATAATGCATAACGCATAACGCATAACGCATAACGCATAACGCATAACGCGTAACGCAAGACTCATAACGCATAACGCATAACGCATAACGCATAACGCATAACGCATAACGCATATGGCATAACGCATAATGCAAAAGTCATAACGCATAACGCATAACGCATAACGCATAACGCATAACGCATAACGCATAACGCATAACGCATAACGCATAACGCATAACGCATAACGCGTAACGCAAAACTCATAACGCATAACGCATAACGCATAACGCATAACGCATAACGCATAACGCATAACGCATAACGCATAACGTATAAACCATGAGGCATAACGCATAGCCCATAACGCATAACGCATAACGCATAAGGCATAAGCATAACGCATAACGCATAACGCATAACGCATAACGCATAACGCATAACGCGTAACGCAAAACTCATAACGCATAACGCATAACGCATAACGCATAACGCATAACGCATAACGCATAACGCATAACGCATATGGCATAAGCATAACGCATAACGCATAACGCATAAAACAAAACGCAAAACTCATAACGCATAACGCATAACGCATAACGCATAACGCATAACGCATAACGCATAACGCATAACGCATAACGCATAACGCATAACGCATAACGCATAACGCATAACGCATAACGCATAACGCATAACGCATAACGCATAACGCATAACGCATAACGCATAACGCATAACGCATAACGCATAACGCATAACGCATAACGCATAACGCATAACGCATAACGCATAACGCATAACGCATAACGCATAACGCATAACGCATAACGCATAACGCATAACGCATAACGCATAACGCATAACGCGTAACGCAAAACTCATAACGCATAACGCGTAACGCAAAACTCATAACGCATAACGCATAACGCATAACGCATAACGCATAACGCATAACGCATAACGCATAACGCATAACGCATAACGCATAACGCATAACGCATAACGCATAACGCATAACGCATAACGCATAACGCATAACGCATAACGCATAACGCATAACGCATAACGCATAACGCATAACGCATAACGCATAACGCATAACGCATAACGCATAACGCATAACGCATAACGCATAACGCATAACGCATAACGCATAACGCATAACGCATAACGCATAACGCATAACGCATAACGCATAACGCATAACGCATAACGCATAACGCATAACGCATAACGCATAACGCATAACGCATAACGCATAAAGCATAACGCATAACGCATAACGCATAACGCATAACGCATAACTCATAATGCAAAAGTCATAACGCATAACGCATAACGCATAACGCATAACGCATAACGCATAACGCATAACGCATAACGCATAACGCATAACGCATAACGCATAACGCATAACGCATAACGCATAACGCATAACGCATAACGCATAACGCATAACGCATAACGCATAACGCATAACGCATAACGCATAACGCATAACGCATAACGCATAACGCATAACGCATAACGCATAACGCATAACGCATAACGCATAACGCATAACGCATAACGCATAACGCATAACGCATAACGCATAACGCATAACGCATAACGCATAACGCATAACGCATAACGCATAACGCATAACGCATAACGCATAACGCATATCGCATGACGCACAACGCATAACGCATAACGCATAACGCATAACGCATAACGCATAACGCATAACGCATAACGCATAACGCATAACGCATAACGCATTACGCATAACGCATAACGCATAACGCATAACGCATAAGGCATAAGCATAACGCATAATGCATAATGCATAACGCATAACGCATAACGCGTAACGCATAAGGCATAAGCATAACGCATAATGCATAACGCATAACGCATAACGCATAACGCATAACGCATAACGCGTAACGCAAGACTCATAACGCATAACGCATAACGCATAACGCATAACGCATAACGCATAACGCATATGGCATAACGCATAATGCAAAAGTCATAACGCATAACGCATAACGCATAACGCATAACGCATAACGCATAACGCATAACGCATAACGCATAACGCATAACGCATAACGCATAACGCGTAACGCAAAACTCATAACGCATAACGCATAACGCATAACGCATAACGCATAACGCATAACGCATAACGCATAACGCATAACGTATAAACCATGAGGCATAACGCATAGCCCATAACGCATAACGCATAACGCATAAGGCATAAGCATAACGCATAACGCATAACGCATAACGCATAACGCATAACGCATAACGCGTAACGCAAAACTCATAACGCATAACGCATAACGCATAACGCATAACGCATAACGCATAACGCATAACGCATAACGCATAACGCATATGGCATAAGCATAACGCATAACGCATAACGCATAAAACAAAACGCAAAACTCATAACGCATAACGCATAACGCATAACGCATAACGGATAACGCATAACGCATAACGCATAACGCATAACGCATAACGCATAACGCATAACGCATAACGCATAACGCATAACGCATAACGCATAACGCATAACGCATAACGCATAACGCATAACGCATAACGCATAACGCATAACGCATAACGCATAACGCATAACGCATAACGCATAACGCATAACGCATAACGCATAACGCATAACGCATAACGCATAACGCATAACGCATAACGCATAACGCATAACGCATAACGCATAACGCATAACGCATAACGCATAACGCATAACGCATAACGCATAACGCATAACGCATAACGCAAAAGGCATAAGCATAACGCATAACGCATAACGCATAACGCATAACGCATAACGCATAACGCATAACGCGTAACGCAAGACTCATAACGCATAACGCATAACGCATAACGCATAACGCATAACGCATATGGCATAACGCATAATGCAAAAGTCATAACGCATAACGCATAACGCATAACGCATAACGCATAACGCACAACGCATAACGTTTAAACCATAAGGCATAACGCATAGCCCATGACGCATAACGCATAACGCATAACGCATAATGCAAAAGTCATAACGCATAACGCATAACGGATAACGCATAACGCATAACGCATAACGCATAACGCATAACGCATAACGCATAACGCATAACGCATAACGCATAACGCATAACGCATAACGCATAACGCATAACGCATAACGCATAACGCATAACGCATAACGCATAACGCATAACGCATAACGCATAACGCATAACGCATAACGCATAACGCATAACGCATAACGCATGACGCATAACGCATAACGCATAACGCATAACGCATAACGCATAACGCATAACGCATAACGCATAACGCATAACGCATAACGCATAACGCATAACGCATAACGCATAACGCATAACGCATAACGCATAACGCATAACGCATAACGCATAACGCATAACGCATAACGCATAACGCATAACGCATAAGGCATAAGCATAACGCATAACGCATAACGCATAACGCATAACGCATAACGCGTAACGCAAAACTCATAACGCATACGCGTAACGCAAAACTCATAACGCATAACGCATAACGCATAACGCATAACGCACAACGCATAACGTTTAAACCATAAGGCATAACGCATAGCCTATAACGCATAACGCATAACGCATAACGCATAATGCAAAAGTCATAACGCATAACGCATAACGGATAACGCATAACGCATAACGCATAACGCATAACGCATAACGCATAACGCATAACGCATAACGCATAACGCATAACGCATAACGCATAACGCATAACGCATAACGCATAACGCATAACGCATAACGCATAACGCATATGGCATAACGCATAATGCAAAAGTCATAACGCATAACGCATAACGCATAACGCATAACGCATAACGCATAACGCATAACGCATAACGCATAACGCATAACGCCTAACGCATAACGCATAACGCATAACGCATAACGCATAACGCATAACGCATAACGCATTACGCATAACGCATAACGCATAACGCATAACGCATAACGCATAACGCATAACGCATAACGCATAAGGCATAAGCATAACGCATAACGCATAACGCATAACGCATAACGCGTAACGCAAAACTCATAACGCATAACGCATAACGCATAACGCATAACGCATATGGCATAAGCATAACGCATAACGCATAACGCATAACGCATAACGCATAACGCATAACGCATAACGCAAAACGCAAAACTCATAACGCATAACGCATAATGCATAACGCATAACGCATAACGCATAACGCATAACGCATAACGCATAACGCATAACGCATAACGCATAACGCATAACGCATAACGCATAACGCATAACGCATAACGCATAACGCATAACGCATAACGCATAACGCATAACGCATAACGCATAACGCATAACGCATAAGGCATAAGCATAACGCATAACGCATAACGCATAACGCATAACGCATAACGCGTAACGCAAAACTCATAACGCATAACGCATAACGCATAACGCATAACGCATAACGCATAACGCATAACGCATAACGCATAACGCATATGGCATAAGCATAACGCATAACGCATAACGCATAACGCATAACGCATAACGCAAAACGCAAAACTCATAACGCATAACGCATAACGCATAACGCATAACGCATAACGCATAACGCATAACGCATAACGCATAACGCATAACGCATAACGCATAACGCATAACGCATAACGCATAACGCATAACGCATAACGCATAACGCATAACGCATAACGCATAACGCATAACGCATAACGCATAACGCATAACGCATAACGCATAACGCATAACGCATAACGCATAACGCATAACGCATAACGCATAACGCATAACGCATAACGCATAACGCATAACGCATAACGCATAACGCATAACGCATAAGGCATAACGCATAACGCATAACGCATAACGCATAACGCATAACGCATAACGCATAACGCATAACGCATAACGCGTAACGCATAACGCATAACGCATAACGCATAACGCATAACGCATAACGCATAACGCATAACGCATAACGCATAACGCATAACGCATAACGCATAACGCATAACGCATAACGCATAACGCATAACGCATAACGCAGAACGCATAACGCAGAACGCAGAACGCACAACGCACAACGCACAACGCACAACGCACAACGCACAACGCACAACGCACAACGCACAACGCACAACGCACAACGCACAACGCACAACGCATAACGCATAACGCATAACGCATAACGCATAACGCATAACGCATAACGCATAACGCATAACGCATAACGCATAACGCATAACGCATAACGCATAACGCATAACGCATAACGCATAACGCATAACGCATAACGCATAACGCATAACGCATAACGCATAACGCATAACGCATAACGCATAACGCATAACGCATAACGCATAACGCATAACGCATAACGCATAACGCATAACGCATAACGCATAACGCGTAACGCAAAACTCATAACGCATAACGCATAACGCATAACGCATAACGCATATGGCATAAGCATAACGCATAACGCATAACGCATAACGCATAACGCATAAGGCAAAACGCAAAACTCATAACGCATAACGCATAACGCATAACGCATAACGCATAACGCATAACGCATAACGCATAACGCATAACGCATAACGCATAACGCAAAACGCAAAACTCATAACGCATAACGCATAACGCATAACGCATAACGCATAACGCATAACGCATAACGCATAACGCATAACGCATAACGCATAACGCATAACGCATAACGCATAACGCATAACGCATAACGCATAACGCATAACGCATAACGCATAACGCATAACGCATAACGCATAACGCATAAGGCATAAGCATAACCCATAACGCATAACGCATAACGCATAACGCATAACGCATAACGCATAACGCATAACGCATAACGCATAACGCATAACGCATAACGCATAACGCATAACGCATAACGCATAACGCATAACGCATAACGCATAACGCATAAGGCATAAGCATAACGCATAACGCATAACGCATAACGCATAACGCATAACGCGTAACGCAAAACTCATAACGCATAACGCATAACGCATAACGCATAACGCATAACGCATAACGCATATGGCATAAGCATAACGCATAACGCATAACGCATAACGCATAACGCATAACGCATAACGCATAACGCATAACGCATAACGCATAACGCATAACGCATAACGCATAACGCATAACGCATAACGCATAACGCATAACGCATAACGCATAACGCATAACGCATAACGCATAACGCATAACGCATAACGCATAACGCATAACGCATAACGCATAACGCATAACGCATAACGCATAACGCATAACGCATAACGCATAACGCATAACGCATAACGCATAACGCATAACGCATAACGCATAACGCATAACGCATAACGCATAACGCATAACGCATAACGCATAACGCATAACGCATAACGCATAACGCATAACGCATAACGCATAAGGCATAAGCATAACGCATAACGCATAACGCATAACGCATAACGCATAACGCATAACGCGTAACGCAAAACTCATAACGCATAACGCATAACGCATAACGCATAACGCATAACGCATAACGCATAACGCATAACGCGTAACGCAAAACTCATAACCCATAACGCATACCGCATAACGCATAACGCATAACGCATAACGCATAACGCATAACGCAAATAACGCATAACGCATAACGCATAACGCATAACGCATAACGCATAACGCATAACGCATAACGCATAACGCATAACGCATAACGCATAACGCATAACGCATAACGCATAACGCATAACGCATAACGCATAACGCATAACGCGTAACGCAAAACTCATAACGCATAACACATAACGCATAACGCATAACGCATAACGCATAACGTATAAACCATAAGGCATAACGCATAGCCCATAACGCATAACGCATAACGCATAACGCATAATGCAAAAGTCATAACGCATAACGCATAACGCATAACGCAAAACGCATAACGCATAACGCATAACGCATAACGCATAACGCATAACGCATAACGCATAACGCATAACGCATAACGCATAACGCATAACGCATAACGCATAACGCATAACGCATAACGCATAACGCGTAACGCAAAACTCATAACCCATAACGCATACCGCATAACGCATAACGCATAACGCATAACGCATAACGCATAACGCAAATAACGCATAACGCATAACGCATAACGCATAACGCATAACGCATAACGCATAACGCATAACGCATAACGCATAACGCATAACGCATAACGCATAACGCATAACGCATAACGCATAACGCATAACGCATAACGCATAACGCATAACGCATAACGCATAACGCATAACGCATAACGCATAACGCATAACGCATAACGCATAACGCATAACGCATAACGCATAACGCATAACGCATAACGCATAACGCATAACGCGTAACGCAAAACTCATAACCCATAACGCATAACGCATAACGCATAACGCATAACGCATAACGCATAACGCATAACGCATAACGCATAACGCATAACGCATAACGCATAACGCATAACGCATAACGCATAACGCATAACGCAGAACGCACAACGCACAACGCACAACGCACAACGCACAACGCACAACGCACAACGCACAACGCACAACGCACAACGCACAACGCACAACGCACAACGCACAACGCACAACGCACAACGCATAACGCATAACGCATAACGCATAACGCATAACGCATAACGCATAACGCATAACGCATAACGCAAATAACGCATAACGCATAACGCATAACGCATAACGCATAACGCATAACGCATAACGCATAACGCATAACGCATAAGGCATAAGCATAACCCATAACGCATAACGAATAACGCATAACGCATAACGCATAACGCATAACGCGTAACGCATAACGCATAACGCATAACGCATAACGCATAACGCATAACGCATAACGCATAACGCATAACGCATAAGGCATAAGCATAACGCATAACGCATAACGCATAACGCATAACGCATAACGCGTAACGCAAAACTCATAACGCATAACGCATAACGCATAACGCATAACGCATAACGCATAACGCATAACGCATATGGCATAAGCATAACGCATAACGCATAACGCATAACGCATAACGCATAACGCAAAACGCAAAACTCATAACGCATAACGCATAACGCATAACGCATAACGCATAACGCATAACGCATAACGCATAACGCATAACGCATAACGCATAACGCATAACGCACAACGCATAACGCATAACGCATAACGCATAACGCATAACGCATAACGCATAACGCATAACGCATAACGCATAACGCATAACGCATAACGCATAACGCATAACGCATAACGCATAACGCATAACGCATAACGCATAACGCATAACGCATAACGCATAACGCATAACGCATAACGCATAACGCATAACGCATAAGGCATAAGCATAACGCATAACGCATAACGCATAACGCATAACGCATAACGCATAACGCGTAACGCAAAACTCATAACGCATAACGCATAACGCATAACGCATAACGCATAACGCATAACGCATAACGCATAACGCATAACGCATAACGCATAACGCATAACGCATAACGCATAACGCATAAAGCGTAACGCAAAACTCATAACCCATAACGCATAACGCATAACGCATAACGCATAACGCATAACGCATAACGCATAACGCATAACGCATAACGCATAACGCATAACGCATAACGCATAACGCATAACGCATAACGCATAACGCAGAACGCACAACGCACAACGCACAACGCACAACGCACAACGCACAACGCACAACGCACAACGCACAACGCACAACGCACAACGCACAACGCACAACGCACAACGCATAACGCATAACGCATAACGCATAACTCATAACGCATAACGCATAACGCAAATAACGCATAACGCATAACGCATAACGCATAACGCATATCGCATAACGCATAACGCATAACGCATAACGCATAACGCATAACGCATAACGCATAACGCATAACGCATAACGCATAACGCATAACGCATAACGCATAACGCATAACGCATAACGCATAACGCATAACGCATAACGCATAACGCATAACGCATAACGCGTAACGCATAACGCATAACGCATAACGCATAACGCATAACGCATAACGCATAACGCATAACGCAAAACGCAAAACTCATAACGCATAACGCATAACGCATAACGCATAACGCATAACGCATAACGCATAACGCATAACGCATAACGCATAACGCATAACGCATAACGCATAACGCATAACGCATAACGCATAACGCATAACGCATAACGCATAACGCATAACGCATAACGCATAACGCATAACGCATAACGCATAACGCATAACGCATAACGCATAACGCATAACGCATAACGCATAACGCATAACGCATAACGCATAACGCCTAACGCATAACGCATAACGCATAACGCATAACGCATAACGCATAACGCATAACGCATTACGCATAACGCATAACGCATAACGCATAACGCATAACGCATAACGCATAACGCATAACGCATAAGGCATAAGCATAACGCATAACGCATAACGCATAACGCATAACGCGTAACGCAAAACTCATAACGCATAACGCATAACGCATAACGCATAACGCATATGGCATAAGCATAACGCATAACGCATAACGCATAACGCATAACGCATAACGCATAACGCATAACGCAAAACGCAAAACTCATAACGCATAACGCATAATGCATAACGCATAACGCATAACGCATAACGCATAACGCATAACGCATAACGCATAACGCATAACGCATAACGCATAACGCATAACGCATAACGCATAACGCATAACGCATAACGCATAACGCATAACGCATAACGCATAACGCATAACGCATAACGCATAACGCATAAGGCATAAGCATAACGCATAACGCATAACGCATAACGCATAACGCATAACGCGTAACGCAAAACTCATAACGCATAACGCATAACGCATAACGCATAACGCATAACGCATAACGCATAACGCATAACGCATAACGCATATGGCATAAGCATAACGCATAACGCATAACGCCTAACGCATAACGCATAACGCATAACGCATAACGCATAACGCATAACGCATAACGCATTACGCATAACGCATAACGCATAACGCATAACGCATAACGCATAACGCATAACGCATAACGCATAAGGCATAAGCATAACGCATAACGCATAACGCATAACGCATAACGCGTAACGCAAAACTCATAACGCATAACGCATAACGCATAACGCATAACGCATATGGCATAAGCATAACGCATAACGCATAACGCATAACGCATAACGCATAACGCATAACGCATAACGCAAAACGCAAAACTCATAACGCATAACGCATAATGCATAACGCATAACGCATAACGCATAACGCATAACGCATAACGCATAACGCATAACGCATAACGCATAACGCATAACGCATAACGCATAACGCATAACGCATAACGCATAACGCATAACGCATAACGCATAACGCATAACGCATAACGCATAACGCATAACGCATAAGGCATAAGCATAACGCATAACGCATAACGCATAACGCATAACGCATAACGCGTAACGCAAAACTCATAACGCATAACGCATAACGCATAACGCATAACGCATAACGCATAACGCATAACGCATAACGCATAACGCATATGGCATAAGCATAACGCATAACGCATAACGCATAACGCATAACGCATAACGCAAAACGCAAAACTCATAACGCATAACGCATAACGCATAACGCATAACGCATAACGCATAACGCATAACGCATAACGCATAACGCATAACGCATAACGCATAACGCATAACGCATAACGCATAACGCATAACGCATAACGCATAACGCATAACGCATAACGCATAACGCATAACGCATAACGCATAACGCATAACGCATAACGCATAACGCATAACGCATAACGCATAACGCATAACGCATAACGCATAACGCATAACGCATAACGCATAACGCATAAGGCATAACGCATAACGCATAACGCATAACGCATAACGCATAACGCATAACGCATAACGCATAACGCATAACGCGTAACGCAAAACTCATAACGCATAACGCATAACGCATAACGCATAACGCATAACGCATAACGCATAACGCATAACGCATAACGCATAACGCATAACGCATAACGCATAACGCATAACGCATAACGCATAACGCATAACGCGTAACGCAAAACTCATAACCCATAACGCATAACGCATAACGCATAACGCATAACGCATAACGCATAACGCATAACGCATAACGCATAACGCATAACGCATAACGCATAACGCATAACGCATAACGCATAACGCATAACGCATAACGCAGAACGCAGAACGCACAACGCACAACGCACAACGCACAACGCACAACGCACAACGCACAACGCACAACGCACAACGCACAACGCACAACGCACAACGCACAACGCACAACGCATAACGCATAACGCATAACGCATAACGCATAACGCATAACGCATAACGCAAATAACGCATAACGCATAACGCATAACGCATAACGCATAACGCATAACGCATAACGCATAACGCATAACGCATAACGCATAACGCATAACGCATAACGCATAACGCATAACGCATAACGCATAACGCATAACGCATAACGCATAACGCATAACGCATAACGCATAACGCATAACGCATAACGCATAACGCATAACGCATAACGCATAACGCATAACGCATAACGCATAACGCATAACGCATAACGCATAACGCATAACGCATAACGCATAACGCATAAGGCATAAGCATAACGCATAACGCATAACGCATAACGCATAACGCATAACGCATAACGCATAACGCATAACGCATAACGCATAACGCATAAGGCATAAGCATAACGCATAACGCATAACGCATAACGCATAACGCATAACGCGTAACGCAAAACTCATAACGCATAACGCATAACGCATAACGCATAACGCATAACGCATATGGCATAAGCATAACGCATAACGCATAACGCATAACGCATAACGCATAACGCAAAACGCAAAACTCATAACGCATAACGCATAACGCATAACGCATAACGCATAACGCATAACGCATAACGCATAACGCATAACGCATAACGCATAACGCATAACGCATAAGGCATAAGCATAACGCATAACGCATAACGCATAACGCATAACGCATAACGCATAACGCATAACGCATAACGCATAACGCATAACGCATAACGCAAAACGCAAAACTCATAACGCATAACGCATAACGCATAACGCATAACGCAAAACTCATAACGCATAACGCATAACGCATAACGCATAACGCATAACGCATATGGCATAAGCATAACGCATAACGCATAACGCATAACGCATAACGCATAACGCATAACGCATAACGCATAACGCATAACGCATAACGCATAACGCATAACGCATAACGCATAACGCATAACGCATAACGCATAACGCATAACGCATAACGCATAACGCATAACGCATAACGCATAACGCATAACGCATAACGCATAACGCATAACGCATAACGCATAACGCATAACGCATAACGCATAACGCATAACGCATAACGCATAACGCATAACGCATAACGCATAACGCATAACGCATAACGCATAAGGCATAAGCATAACGCATAACGCATAACGCATAACGCATAACGCATAACGCATAACGCATAACGCATAACGCATAACGCATAACGCATAACGCATAACGCATAACGCATAACGCATAACGCATAACGCATAACGCATAACGCATAACGCATAACGCATAACGCATAACGCATAACGCATAACGCATAACGCATAACGCATAACGCATAACGCATAACGCATAACGCATAACGCATAACGCGTAACGCAAAACTCATAACGCATAACGCATAACGCATAACGCATAACGCATATGGCATAAGCATAACGCATAACGCATAACGCATAACGCATAACGCATAAGGCAAAACGCAAAACTCATAACGCATAACGCATAACGCATAACGCATAACGCATAACGCATAACGCATAACGCATAACGCATAACGCATAACGCATAACGCATAACGCATAACGCATAACGCATAACGCATAACGCATAACGCATAACGCAAAACGCAAAACTCATAACGCATAACGCATAACGCATAACGCATAACGCATAACGCATAACGCATAACGCATAACGCATAACGCATAACGCATAACGCATAACGCATAACGCATAACGCATAACGCATAACGCATAACGCATAACGCATAACGCATAACGCATAACGCATAACGCATAACGCATAACGCATAACGCATAACGCATAACGCATAACGCATAACGCATAACGCATAACGCATAACGCATAACGCATAACGCATAACGCATAACGCATAACGCATAACGCATAACGCATAACGCATAACGCATAACGCATAACGCATAACGCATAACGCATAACGCATAACGCATAAGGCATAAGCATAACGCATAACGCATAACGCATAACGCATAACGCATAACGCATAACGCATAACGCGTAACGCGTAACGCATAACGCCTAACGCATAACGCATAACGCATAACGCATAACGCATAACGCATAACGCATAACGCATAACGCATAACGCATAAGGCATAAGCATAACGCATAACGCATAACGCATAACGCATAACGCATAACGCGTAACGCAAAACTCATAACGCATAACGCATAACGCATAACGCATATGGCATAAGCATAACGCATAACGCATAACGCATAACGCATAACGCATAAGGCAAAACGCAAAACTCATAACGCATAACGCATAACGCATAACGCATAACGCATAACGCATAACGCATAACGCATAACGCATAACGCATAACGCATAACGCATAACGCATAACGCATAACGCATAACGCATAACGCAAAACGCAAAACTCATAACGCATAACGCATAACGCATAACGCATAACGCATAACGCATAACGCATAACGCATAACGCATAACGCATAACGCATAACGCATAACGCATAACGCATAACGCATAACGCATAACGCATAACGCATAACGCATAACGCATAACGCATAACGCATAACGCATAACGCATAACGCATAACGCATAACGCGTAACGCAAAACTCATAACCCATAACGCATAACGCATAACGCATAACGCATAACGCATAACGCATAACGCATAACGCATAACGCATAACGCATAACGCATAACGCATAACGCATAACGCATAACGCATAACGCATATCGCATAACGCAGAACGCAGAACGCACAACGCACAACGCACAACGCACAACGCACAACGCACAACGCACAACGCACAACGCACAACGCACAACGCACAACGCACAACGCACAACGCACAACGCACAACGCACAACGCACAACGCACAACGCATAACACATAACGCATAACGCATAACGCATAACGCATAACGCATAACGCATAACGCATAACGCATAACGCATAACGCATAACGCATAACGCATAACGCATAACGCATAACGCATAACGCATAACGCATAACGCATAACGCATAACGCATAACGCATAACGCATAACGCATAACGCATAACGCATAACGCATAACGCATAACGCATAACGCATAACGCATAACGCATAACGCATAACGCATAACGCATAACGCATAACGCATAACGCGTAACGCAAAACTCATAACCCATAACGCATAACGCATAACGCATAACGCATAACGCATAACGCATAACGCATAACGCATAACGCATAACGCATAACGCATAACGCATATCGCATAACGCATATCGCATAACGCATAACGCAGAACGCACAACGCACAACGCACAACGCACAACGCACAACGCACAACGCACAACGCACAACGCACAACGCACAACGCACAACGCACAACACATAACGCATAACGCATAACGCATAACGCATAACGCATAACGCATAACGCATAACGCATAACGCATAACGCAAATAACGCATAACGCATAACGCATAACGCATAACGCATAACGCATAACGCATAAGGCAAAACGCAAAACTCATAACGCATAACGCATAACGCATAACGCATAACGCATAACGCATAACGCATAACGCATAACGCATAACGCATAACGCATAACGCAAAACGCAAAAATCATAACGCATAACGCATAACGCATAACGCATAACGCATAACGCATAACGCATAACGCATAACGCATAACGCATAACGCATAACGCATAACGCATAACGCATAACGCATAACGCATAACGCATAACGCATAACGCATAACGCATAACGCATAACGCATAACGCATAACGCATAACGCATAACGCATAACGCATAACGCATAACGCATAACGCGTAACGCAAAACTCATAACCCATAACGCATAACGCATAACGCATAACGCATAACGCATAACGCATAACGCATAACGCATAACGCATAACGCATAACGCATAACGCATAACGCATATCGCATAACGCATAACGCAGAACGCACAACGCACAACGCACAACGCACAACGCACAACGCACAACGCACAACGCACAACGCACAACGCACAACGCACAACGCACAACGCACAACGCACAACGCACAACGCATAACACATAACGCATAACGCATAACGCATAACGCATAACGCATAACGCATAACGCAAATAACGCATAACGCATAACGCATAACGCATAACGCATAACGCATAACGCATAACGCATAACGCAAAACGCAAAACTCATAACGCATAACGCATAACGCATAACGCATAACGCATAACGCATAACGCATAACGCATAACGCATAACGCATAACGCATAACGCATAACGCATAACGCATAACGCATAACGCATAACGCATAACGCATAACGCATAACGCATATCGCATAACGCATAACGCAGAACGCACAACGCACAACGCACAACGCACAACGCACAACGCACAACGCACAACGCACAACGCACAACGCACAACGCACAACGCACAACGCATAACACATAACGCATAACGCATAACGCATAACGCATAACGCATAACGCATAACGCAAAACGCAAAACTCATAACGCATAACGCATAACGCATAACGCATAACGCATAACGCATAACGCATAACGCATAACGCATAACGCATAACGCATAACGCATAACGCATAACGCATAACGCATAACGCATAACGCATAACGCATAACGCATAACGCATAACGCATAACGCATAACGCATAACGCATAACGCATAACGCATAACGCGTAACGCAAAACTCATAACCCATAACGCATAACCCATAACGCATAACGCATAACGCATAACGCATAACGCATAACGCATAACGCATAACGCATAACGCATATCGCATAACGCATAACGCATAACGCAGAACGCACAACGCACAACGCACAACGCACAACGCACAACGCACAACGCACAACGCACAACGCACAACGCACAACGCACAACGCACAACGCACAACGCACAACGCACAACGCATAACGCATAACGCATAACGCATAACGCATAACGCATAACGCATAACGCATAACGCAAATAACGCATAACGCATAACGCATAACGCATAACGCATAACGCATAACGCATAACGCATAACGCATAACGCATAACGCATAACGCATAACGCATAACGCATAACGCATAACGCATAACGCATAACGCATAACGCATAACGCATAACGCATAACGCAAAACGCAAAACTCATAACGCATAACGCATAACGCATAACGCATAACGCATAACGCATAACGCATAACGCATAACGCATAACGCATAACGCATAACGCATAACGCATAACGCATAACGCAAAACGCAAAACTCATAACGCATAACGCATAACGCATAACGCATAACGCATAACGCATAACGCATAACGCATAACGCATAACGCATAACGCATAACGCATAACGCATAACGCATAACGCATAACGCATAACGCATAACGCATAACGCATAACGCATAACGCATAACGCATAACGCATAACGCATAACGCATAACGCATAACGCATAACGCATAACGCATAACGCATAACGCATAACGCATAACGCATAACGCATAACGCATAACGCATAACGCATAACGCATAACGCATAACGCATAACGCATAACGCATAACGCATAACGCATAACGCGTAACGCAAAACTCATAACCCATAACGCATAACGCATAACGCATAACGCATAACGCATAACGCATAACGCATAACGCATAACGCATAACGCATAACGCATAACGCATAACGCATAACGCATAACGCATAACGCATATCGCATAACGCATAACGCAGAACGCACAACGCACAACGCACAACGCACAACGCACAACGCACAACGCACAACGCACAACGCACAACGCACAACGCACAACGCACAACGCACAACGCATAACACATAACGCATAACGCATAACGCATAACGCATAACGCATAACGCATAACGCATAACGCAAATAACGCATAACGCATAACGCATAACGCATAACGCATAACGCATAACGCATAACGCATAACGCATAACGCATAACGCATAACGCATAACGCATGACGCATAACGCATAACGCATAACGCATAACGCATAACGCATAACGCATAACGCATAACGCATAACGCATAACGCATAACGCATAACGCATAAGGCATAAGCATAACGCATAACGCATAACGCATAACGCATAACGCATAACGCATAACGCATAACGCATAACGCATAACGCATAACGCATAACGCATAACGCATAACGCATAACGCATAACGCATAACGCATAACGCATAACGCAAAACGCAAAACTCATAACGCATAACGCATAACGCATAACGCATAACGCATAACGCATAACGCATAACGCATAACGCATAACGCATAACGCATAACGCATAACGCATAACGCATAACGCATAACGCATAACGCATAACGCATAACGCATAACGCATAACGCATAACGCATAACGCATAACGCATAACGCAGAACGCACAACGCACAACGCACAACGCACAACGCACAACGCACAACGCACAACGCACAACGCACAACGCATAACGCATAACGCAGAACGCATAACGCATAACGCATAACGCATAACGCATAACGCAAATAACGCATAACGCATAACGCATAACGCATAAGGCATAAGCATAACGCATAACGCATAACGCATAACGCATAACGCATAACGCATTACGCATAACGCATAACGCGTAACGCGTAACGCATAACGCATAACGCATAACGCATAACGCATAACGCATAACGCATAACGCATAACGCATAACGCATAACGCATAACGCATAACGCATAACGCATAACGCATAACGCATAACGCATAACGCATAACGCATAACGCATAACGCATAACGCATAACGCATAACGCATAACGCATAACGCAAAACGCAAAACTCATAACGCATAACGCATAACGCATAACGCATAACGCATAACGCATAACGCATAACGCATAACGCATAACGCATAACGCATAACGCATAACGCATAACGCATAACGCATAACGCATAACGCATAACGCATAACGCATAACGCATAACGCATAACGCATAACGCATAACGCATAACGCATAACGCATAACGCATAACGCGTAACGCAAAACTCATAACCCATAACGCATAACGCATAACGCATAACGCATAACGCATAACGCATAACGCATAACGCATAACGCATAACGCATAACGCATAACGCATAACGCATAACGCATATCGCATAACGCATAACGCAGAACGCACAACGCACAACGCACAACGCACAACGCACAACGCACAACGCACAACGCACAACGCACAACGCACAACGCACAACGCACAACGCACAACGCACAACGCACAACGCACAACGCACAACGCACAACGCACAACGCACAACGCATAACGCATAACGCATAACGCATAACGCATAACGCAGAACGCACAATGCACAACGCACAACGCACAACGCACAACGCACAACGCACAACGCACAACGCACAACGCACAACGCACAACGCACAACGCACAACGCACAACGCACAACGCACAACGCACAACGCACAACGCATAACGCATAACGCATAACGCATAACGCATAACGCATAACGCATAACGCATAACGCAAATAACGCATAACGCATAACGCATAACGCATAACGCATAACGCATAACGCATAACGCATAACGCATAACGCATAACGCATAACGCATAACGCATAACGCATAACGCATAACGCATAACGCATAACGCATAACGCATAACGCATAACGCATAACGCATAACGCATAACGCATAACGCATAAGGCATAAGCATAACGCATAACGCATAACGCATAACGCATAACGCATAACGCATAACGCGTAACGCGTAACGCATAACGCATAACGCGTAACGCATAACGCATAACGCATAACGCATAACGCATAACGCATAACGCATAACGCATAACGCATAACGCATAACGCATAACGCATAACGCATAAGGCATAAGCATAACGCATAACGCATAACGCATAACGCATAACGCATAACGCGTAACGCAAAACTCATAACGCATAACGCATAACGCATAACGCATAACGCATAACGCATATGGCATAAGCATAACGCATAACGCATAACGCATAACGCATAACGCCTAACGCATAACGCATAACGCATAACGCATAACGCATAACGCATAACGCATAACGCATAACGCATAACGCATAACGCATAACGCATAACGCATAACGCATAACGCATAACGCATAACGCATAACGCATAACGCATAACGCATAACGCATAACGCATAACGCATAACGCATAACGCATAACGCATAACGCATAACGCATAACGCATAACGCATAACGCATAACGCATAACGCGTAACGCATAACGCGTAACGCAAAACTCATAACCCATAACGCATAACGCATAACGCATAACGCATAACGCATAACGCATAACGCATAACGCATAACGCATAACGCATAACGCATAACGCATAACGCATAACGCATAACGCATATCGCATAACGCATAACGCAGAACGCACAACGCACAACGCACAACGCACAACGCACAACGCACAACGCACAACGCACAACGCACAACGCACAACGCACAACGCACAACGCACAACGCACAACGCACAACGCACAACGCACAACGCACAACGCACAACGCACAACGCACAACGCACAACGCACAACGCACAACGCACAACGCACAACGCACAACGCACAACGCATAACGCATAACGCATAACGCATAACGCATAACGCATAACGCATAACGCAAATAACGCATAACGCATAACGCATAACGCATAACGCATAACGCATAACGCATAACGCATAACGCATAACGCATAACGCATAACGCATAACGCATAACGCATAACGCATAACGCATAACGCATAACGCATAACGCTTAACGCATAACGCATAACGCATAACGCATAACGCATAACGCATAACGCATAACGCATAAGGCATAAGCATAACGCATAACGCATAACGCGTAACGCGTAACGCGTAACGCGTAACGCGTAACGCATAACGCATAACGCATAACGCATAACGCATAACGCATATGGCATAAGCATAACGCATAACGCATAACGCATAACGCATAACGCATAACGCAAAACGCAAAACTCATAACGCATAACGCATAACGCATAACGCATAACGCATAACGCATAACGCATAACGCATAACGCATAACGCATAACGCATAACGCATAACGCATAACGCATAACGCATAACGCATAACGCATAACGCATAACGCATAACGCATAACGCATAACGCATAACGCATAACGCATAACGCATAACGCATAACGCATAACGCATATCGCATAACGCATAACGCATAACGCATAACGCATAACGCATAACGCATAACGCATAACGCATAACGCATAACGCATAACGCATAACGCATAACGCATAACGCATAACGCATAACGCATAACGCATAACGCATAACGCATAACGCATAACACATAACGCATAACGCATAACGCATAACGCATAACGCATAACGCATAACGCACAACGCATAACGCATAACGCATAACGCATAACGCATAACGCATAACGCATAACGCATAACGCATAACGCATAACGCATAACGCATAACGCATAACGCATAACGCATAACGCATAACGCATAACGCATAACGCATAACGCGTAACGCAAAACTCATAACGCATAACGCATAACGCATAACGCATAACGCATAACGCATAACGCATATGGCATAAGCATAACGCATAACGCATAACGCATAACGCATAACGCATAACGCATAACGCATAACGCATAACGCAAAACGCAAAACTCATAACGCATAACGCATAACGCATAACGCATAACGCATAACGCATAACGCATAACGCATAACGCATAACGCATAACGCATAACGCATAACGCATAACGCATAACGCATAACGCATAACGCATAACGCATAACGCATAACGCATAACGCATAACGCATAACGCATAACGCATAACGCATAACGCATAACGCATAACGCATAACGCATAACGCATAACGCATAACGCATAACGCATAACGCATAACGCATAACGCATAACGCATAACGCATAACGCATAACGCATAACGCATAACGCATAACGCATAACGCATAACGCATAACGCATAACGCATAACGCATAACGCATAACGCATAACGCATAACGCATAACGCATAACGCATAACGCATAACGCATAACGCATAACGCGTAACGCAAAACTCATAACCCATAACGCATAACGCATAACGCATAACGCATAACGCATAACGCATAACGCATAACGCATAACGCATAACGCATAACGCATAACGCATAACGCATAACGCATAACGCAGAACGCACAACGCACAACGCACAACGCACAACGCACAACGCACAACGCACAACGCACAACGCACAACGCACAACGCACAACGCACAACGCATAACGCATAACGCATAACGCATAACGCATAACGCATAACGCATAACGCATAACGCGTAACGCAAAACTCATAACCCATAACGCATAACGCATAACGCATAACGCATAACGCATAACGCATAACGCATAACGCATAACGCATAACGCATAACGCATAACGCATAACGCATAACGCATAACGCATAACGCATAACGCATAACGCATAACGCATAACGCATAACGCATAACGCATAACGCATAACGCATAACGCATAACGCATAACGCATAACGCATAACGCATAACGCATAACGCATAACGCATAACGCATAACGCATAACGCATAACGCATAACGCATAACGCATAACGCATAACGCATAACGCATAACGCATAACGCATAACGCAAATAACGCATAACGCATAACGCATAACGCATAACGCATAACGCATAACGCATAACGCATAACGCATAACGCATAACGCATAACGCATAACGCATAACGCATAAGGCATAAGCATAACGCATAACGCATAACGCATAACGCATAACGCATAACGCGTAACGCGTAACGCGTAACGCATAACGCATAACGCATAACGCATAACGCATAACGCATAACGCATAACGCATAACGCATAACGCATAACGCATAACGCATAAGGCATAAGCATAACGCATAACGCATAACGCATAACGCATAACGCTTAACGCGTAACGCAAAACTCATAACGCATAACGCATAACGCATAACGCATAACGCATAACGCATATGGCATAAGCATAACGCATAACGCATAACGCATAACGCATAACGCATAACGCATAACGCATAACGCATAACGCATAACGCATAACGCATAACGCATAACGCATAACGCATAACGCATAACGCATAACGCATAACGCATAACGCATAACGCATAACGCATAACGCATAACGCATAACGCATAACGCATAACGCATAACGCATAACGCATAACGCATAACGCATAACGCATAACGCATAACGCATAACGCGTAACGCAAAACTCATAACCCATAACGCATAACGCATAACGCATAACGCATAACGCATAACGCATAACGCATAACGCATAACGCATAACGCATAACGCATAACGCATAACGCATAACGCATATCGCATAACGCATAACGCAGAACGCACAACGCACAACGCACAACGCACAACGCACAACGCACAACGCACAACGCACAACGCACAACGCACAACGCACAACGCACAACGCATAACGCATAACGCATAACGCATAACGCATAACGCATAACGCATAACGCATAACGCATAACGCATAACGCATAACGCATAACGCATAACGCATAACGCATAACGCATAACGCGTAACGCAAAACTCATAACGCATAACGCATAACGCATAACGCATAACGCATATGGCATAAGCATAACGCATAACGCATAACGCATAACGCATAACGCATAACGCATAACGCATAACGCATAACGCAAAACGCAAAACTCATAACGCATAACGCATAACGCATAACGCATAACGCATAACGCATAACGCATAACGCATAACGCATAACGCATAACGCATAACGCATAACGCATAACGCATAACGCATAACGCATAACGCATAACGCATAACGCATAACGCATAACGCATAACGCATAACGCATAACGCATAACGCATAACGCATAACGCATAACGCATAACGCATAACGCATAACGCATAACGCATAACGCATAACGCATAACGCATAACGCATAACGCATAACGCATAACGCATAACGCATAACGCATAACGCATAACGCATAACGCATAACGCATAACGCATAACGCATAACGCATAACGCATAACGCATAACGCATAACGCATAACGCATAACGCATAACGCATAACGCATAACGCATAACGCATAACGCATAACGCATAACGCATAACGCATAACGCGTAACGCAAAACTCATAACCCATAACGCATAACGCATAACGCATAACGCATAACGCATAACGCATAACGCATAACGCATAACGCATAACGCATAACGCATAACGCATAACGCATAACGCATAACGCATAACGCATAACGCATAACGCATAACGCAGAACGCACAACGCACAACGCACAACGCACAACGCACAACGCACAACGCACAACGCACAACGCACAACGCACAACGCACAACGCACAACGCATAACGCATAACGCATAACGCATAACGCATAACGCAAATAACGCATAACGCATAACGCATAACGCATAACGCATAACGCATAACGCATAACGCATAACGCATAACGCATAACGCATAACGCATAACGCATAACGCATAACGCATAACGCATAACGCATAACGCATAACGCATAACGCATAACGCATAACGCATAACGCATAACGCATAACGCATAACGCATAACGCATAACGCATAACGCATAACGCGTAACGCGTAACGCGTAACGCATAACGCATAACGCATAACGCATAACGCATAACGCATAACGCATAACGCATAACGCATAACGCATAAGGCATAAGCATAACGCATAACGCATAACGCATAACGCATAACGCATAACGCATAACGCATAACGCATAACGCATAACGCATAACGCATAACGCATAACGCATAACGCATAACGCATAACGCATAACGCATAACGCATAACGCATAACGCATAACGCATAACGCATAACGCATAACGCATAACGCATAACGCATAACGCATAACGCATAACGCATAACGCATAACGCATAACGCGTAACGCAAAACTCATAACCCATAACGCATAACGCATAACGCATAACGCATAACGCATAACGCATAACGCATAACGCATAACGCATAACGCATAACGCATAACGCATAACGCATAACGCATAACGCATAACGCATAACGCATAACGCATAACGCAGAACGCACAACGCACAACGCACAACGCACAACGCACAACGCACAACGCACAACGCACAACGCACAACGCACAACGCACAACGCACAACGCATAACGCATAACGCATAACGCATAACGCATAACGCATAACGCAAATAACGCATAACGCATAACGCATAACGCATAACGCATAACGCATAACGCATAACGCATAACGCATAACGCATAACGCATAACGCATAACGCATAACGCATAACGCATAACGCATAACGCATAACGCATAACGCATAACGCATAACGCATAACGCATAACGCATAACGCATAACGCATAACGCATAACGCATAACGCGTAACGCGTAACGCGTAACGCATAACGCATAACGCATAACGCATAACGCATAACGCATAACGCATAACGCATAACGCATAACGCATAAGGCATAAGCATAACGCATAACGCATAACGCATAACGCATAACGCATAACGCAAAACGCAAAACGCAAAACTCATAACGCATAACGCATAACGCATAACGCATAACGCATAACGCATAACGCATAACGCATAACGCATAACGCATAACGCATAACGCATAACGCATAACGCATAACGCATAACGCATAACGCATAACGCATAACCCATAACGCATACCGCATAACGCATAACGCATAACGCATAACGCATAACGCATAACGCAAATAACGCATAACGCATAACGCATAACGCATAACGCATAACGCATAACGCATAACGCATAACGCATAACGCATAACGCATAACGCATAACGCATAACGCATAACGCATAACGCATAACGCATAACGCATAACGCATAACGCATAACGCATAACGCATAACGCATAACGCATAACGCATAACGCATAACGCATAACGCATAACGCATAACGCATAACGCATAACGCATAACGCATAACGCATAACGCATAACGCATAACGCATAACGCATAACGCATAACGCATAACGCATAACGCATAACGCATAACGCATAACGCATAACGCAAATAACGCATAACGCATAACGCATAACGCATAACGCATAACGCATAACGCATAACGCATAACGCATAACGCATAACGCATAACGCATAAGGCATAAGCATAACGCATAACGCATAACGCATAACGCATAACGCATAACGCATAACGCGTAACGCGTAACGCATAACGCATAACGCATAACGCATAACGCATAACGCATAACGCATAACGCATAACGCATAACGCATAACGCATAACGCATAAGGCATAAGCATAACGCATAACGCATAACGCATAACGCATAACGCATAACGCGTAACGCAAAACTCATAACGCATAACGCATAACGCATAACGCATAACGCATAACGCATATGGCATAAGCATAACGCATAACGCATAACGCATAACGCATAACGCCTAACGCATAACGCATAACGCATAACGCATAACGCATAACGCATAACGCATAACGCATAACGCATAACGCATAACGCATAACGCATAACGCATAACGCATAACGCATAACGCATAACGCATAACGCATAACGCATAACGCATAACGCATAACGCATAACGCATAACGCATAACGCATAACGCATAACGCATAACGCATAACGCATAACGCATAACGCATAACGCATAACGCGTAACGCAAAACTCATAACCCATAACGCATAACGCATAACGCATAACGCATAACGCATAACGCATAACGCATAACGCATAACGCATAACGCATAACGCATAACGCATAACGCATATCGCATAACGCATAACGCAGAACGCACAACGCACAACGCACAACGCACAACGCACAACGCACAACGCACAACGCACAACGCACAACGCACAACGCACAACGCACAACGCACAACGCACAACGCACAACGCACAACGCACAACGCACAACGCACAACGCACAACGCACAACGCACAACGCACAACGCATAACGCATAACGCATAACGCATAAGGCATAAGCATAACGCATAACGCATAACGCATAACGCATAACGCATAACGCGTAACGCGTAACGCGTAACGCATAACGCATAACGCATAACGCATAACGCATAACGCATAACGCATAACGCATAACGCATAACGCATAACGCATAACGCATAACGCATAACGCATAACGCATAACGCTTAACGCATAACGCATAACGCATAACGCATAACGCATAACGCATAACGCATAACGCATAAGGCATAAGCATAACGCATAACGCATAACGCATAACGCATAACGCATAACGCGTAACGCGTAACGCGTAACGCATAACGCATAACGCATAACGCATAACGCATAACGCATAACGCATATGGCATAAGCATAACGCATAACGCATAACGCATAACGCATAACGCATAACGCAAAACGCAAAACTCATAACGCATAACGCATAACGCATAACGCATAACGCATAACGCATAACGCATAACGCATAACGCATAACGCATAACGCATAACGCATAACGCATAACGCATAACGCATAACGCATAACGCATAACGCATAACGCATAACGCATAACGCATAACGCATAACGCATAACGCATAACGCATAACGCATAACGCATAACGCATAACGCATAACGCATAACGCATATCGCATAACGCATAACGCATAACGCATAACGCATAACGCATAACGCATAACGCATAACGCATAACGCATAACGCATAACGCATAACGCATAACGCATAACGCATAACGCATAACGCATAACGCATAACACATGACGCACAACGCATAACGCATAACGCATAACGCATAACGCATAACGCATAACGCATAACGCATAACGCGTAACGCGTAACGCGTAACGCCTAACGCATAACGCATAACGCATAACGCATAACGCATAACGCATAACGCATAACGCATAACGCATAACGCATAACGCATAACGCATAACGCAAAACGCAAAACTCATAACGCATAACGCATAACGCATAACGCATAACGCATAACGCATAACGCATAACGCATAACGCATAACGCATAACGCATAACGCATAACGCATAACGCATAACGCATAACGCATAACGCATAACGCATAACGCATAACGCATAACGCATAACGCATAACGCATAACGCATAACGCATAACGCATAACGCATAACGCATAACGCATAACGCATAACGCATAACGCATAACGCATAACGCATAACGCATAACGCATAACGCATAACGCATAACGCATAACGCATAACGCATAACGCATAACGCATAACGCATAACGCATAACGCATAACGCATAACGCATAACGCATAACGCATAACGCATAACGCGTAACGCAAAACTCATAACGCATAACGCATAACGCATAACGCATAACGCATATGGCATAAGCATAACGCATAACGCATAACGCATAACGCATAACGCATAACGCATAAGGCAAAACGCAAAACTCATAACGCATAACGCATAACGCATAACGCATAACGCATAACGCATAACGCATAACGCATAACGCATAACGCATAACGCATAACGCATAACGCATAACGCATAACGCATAACGCATAACGCATAACGCATAACGCATAACGCATAACGCATAACGCATAACGCATAACGCATAACGCATAACGCAAAACGCAAAACTCATAACGCATAACGCATAACGCATAACGCATAACGCATAACGCATAACGCATAACGCATAACGCATAACGCATAACGCATAACGCATAACGCATAACGCATAACGCATAACGCATAACGCATAACGCATAACGCATAACGCATAACGCATAACGCATAACGCATAACGCATAACGCATAACGCATAACGCATAACGCATAAGGCATAAGCATAACGCATAACGCATAACGCATAACGCATAACGCATAACGCGTAACGCAAAACTCATAACGCATAACGCATAACGCATAACGCATAACGCATATGGCATAAGCATAACGCATAACGCATAACGCATAACGCATAACGCATAACGCATAAGGCAAAACGCAAAACTCATAACGCATAACGCATAACGCATAACGCATAACGCATAACGCATAACGCATAACGCATAACGCATAACGCATAACGCATAACGCATAACGCATAACGCATAACGCATAACGCATAACGCATAACGCATAACGCATAACGCATAACGCATAACGCATAACGCATAACGCAAAACGCAAAACTCATAACGCATAACGCATAACGCATAACGCATAACGCATAACGCATAACGCATAACGCATAACGCATAACGCATAACGCATAACGCATAACGCATAACGCATAACGCATAACGCATAACGCATAACGCATAACGCATAACGCATAACGCATAACGCATAACGCATAACGCATAACGCATAACGCATAACGCATAACGCATAACGCATAACGCATAACGCATAACGCATAACGCATAACGCATAACGCATAACGCATAACGCATAACGCATAACGCATAACGCATAACGCATAACGCATAACGCATAACGCATAACGCATAACGCAAAACGCAAAACTCATAACGCATAACGCATAACGCATAACGCATAACGCATAACGCATAACGCATAACGCATAACGCATAACGCATAACGCATAACGCATAACGCATAACGCATAACGCATAACGCATAACGCATAACGCATAACGCATAACGCATAACGCATAACGCATAACGCATAAGGCATAAGCATAACGCATAACGCATAACGCATAACGCATAACGCATAACGCATAACGCATAACGCATAACGCATAACGCATAACGCATAACGCATAACGCATAACGCATAACGCATAACGCATAACGCATAACGCATAACGCATAACGCATAACGCATAAGGCATAAGCATAACGCATAACGCATAACGCATAACGCATAACGCAAAACGCAAAACTCATAACGCATAACGCATAACGATTAACGCATAACGCATAACGCATAACGCATAACGCATAACGCATAACGCATAACGCATAACGCATAACGCATAACGCATAACGCATAACGCATAACGCATAACGCATAACGCATAACGCATAACGCATAACGCGTAACGCAAAACTCATAACGCATAACGCATAACGCATAACGCATAACGCATATGGCATAAGCATAACGCATAACGCATAAGGCAAAACGCAAAACTCATAACGCATAACGCATAACGCATAACGCATAACGCATAACGCATAACGCATAACGCATAACGCATAACGCATAACGCATAACGCATAACGCATAACGCATAACGCATAACGCATAACGCATAACGCATAACGCATAACGCATAACGCATAACGCATAACGCATAACGCATAACGCATAACGCATAACGCATAACGCATAACGCATAACGCATAACGCATAACGCATAACGCAGAACGCACAACGCACAACGCACAACGCACAACGCACAACGCACAACGCACAACGCATAACGCATAACGCATAACGCATAACGCGTAACGCAAAACTCATAACGCATAACGCATAACGCATAACGCATAACGCATAACGCATATGGCATAAGCATAACGCATAACGCATAACGCATAACGCATAACGCAAAACGCAAAACTCATAACGCATAACGCATAACGCATAACGCATAACGCATAACGCATAACGCATAACGCATAACGCATAACGCATAACGCATAACGCATAACGCATAACGCATAACGCATAACGCATAACGCATAACGCATAACGCATAACGCATAACGCATAACGCATAACGCATAACGCGTAACGCAAAACTCATAACGCATAACGCATAACGCATAACGCATAACGCATATGGCATAAGCATAACGCATAACGCATAACGCATAACGCATAACGCATAACGCATAAGGCAAAACGCAAAACTCATAACGCATAACGCATAACGCATAACGCATAACGCATAACGCATAACGCATAACGCATAACGCATAACGCATAACGCATAACGCATAACGCATAACGCATAACGCATAACGCATAACGCATAACGCAAAACGCAAAACTCATAACGCATAACGCATAACGCATAACGCATAACGCATAACGCATAACGCATAACGCATAACGCATAACGCATAACGCATAACGCATAACGCATAACGCATAACGCATAACGCATAACGCATAACGCATAACGCATAACGCATAACGCATAACGCATAACGCATAACGCATAACGCATAACGCATAACGCATAACGCATAACGCATAACGCATAACGCATAACGCATAACGCATAACGCATAACGCATAACGCATAACGCATAACGCATAACGCATAACGCATAACGCATAACGCATAACGCATAACGCATAACGCATAACGCATAACGCATAACGCATAACGCATAACGCATAACGCGTAACGCAAAACTCATAACCCATAACGCATAACGCATAACGCATAACGCATAACGCATAACGCATAACGCATAACGCATAACGCATAACGCATAACGCATAACGCATATCGCATAACGCATAACGCAGAACGCACAACGCACAACGCACAACGCACAACGCACAACGCACAACGCACAACGCACAACGCACAACGCACAACGCACAACGCACAACGCACAACGCACAACGCACAACGCACAACGCACAACGCACAACGCACAACGCACAACGCACAACGCATAACGCATAACGCATAACGCATAACGCAGAACGCACAATGCACAACGCACAACGCACAACGCACAACGCACAACGCACAACGCACAACGCACAACGCACAACGCACAACGCACAACGCACAACGCACAACGCACAACGCACAACGCATAACGCATAACGCATAACGCATAACGCATAACGCATAACGCATAACGCAAATAACGCATAACGCATAACGCATAACGCATAACGCATAACGCATAACGCATAACGCATAACGCATAACGCATAACGCATAACGCATAACGCATAACGCATAACGCATAACGCATAACGCATAACGCATAACGCATAACCCATAACGCATAACGCATAACGCATAACGCATAACGCATAACGCATAACGCATAACGCATAACGCATAAGGCATAAGCATAACGCATAACGCATAACGCATAACGCATAACGCATAACGCATAACGCGTAACGCGTAACGCATAACGCATAACGCATAACGCATAACGCATAACGCATAACGCATAACGCATAACGCATAACGCATAACGCATAACGCATAAGGCATAAGCATAACGCATAACGCATAACGCATAACGCATAACGCGTAACGCAAAACTCATAACGCATAACGCATAACGCATAACGCATAACGCATAACGCATATGGCATAAGCATAACGCATAACGCATAACGCATAACGCAAAACGCAAAACTCATAACGCATAACGCATAACGCATAACGCATAACGCATAACGCATAACGCATAACGCATAACGCATAACGCATAACGCATAACGCATAACGCATAACGCATAACGCATAACGCATAACGCATAACGCATAACGCGTAACGCAAAACTCATAACGCATAACGCATAACGCATAACGCATAATGCATATGGCATAAGCATAACGCATAACGCATAACGCATAACGCATAACGCATAACGCATAAGGCAAAACGCAAAACTCATAACGCATAACGCATAACGCATAACGCATAACGCATAACGCATAACGCATAACGCATAACGCATAACGCATAACGCATAACGCATAACGCATAACGCATAAGGCATAAGCATAACGCATAACGCATAACGCATAACGCATAACGCATAACGCAAAACGCAAAACTCATAACGCATAACGCATAACGCATAACGCATAACGCATAACGCATAACGCATAACGCATAACGCATAACGCATAACGCATAACGTATAACGCATAACGCATAACGCATAACGCATAACGCATAACGCATAACGCATAACGCATAACGCATAACGCATAACGCATAACGCATAACGCATAACGCATAACGCATAACGCATAACGCATAACGCATAACGCATAACGCATAACGCATAACGCATAACGCATAACGCATAACGCATAACGCATAACGCATAACGCATAACGCATAACGCATAACGCATAACGCATAACGCATAACGCATAACGCATAACGCATAACGCATAACGCATAACGCATAACGCATAACGCATAACGCAAAACGCAAAACTCATAACGCATAACGCATAACGCATAACGCATAACGCATAACGCATAACGCATAACGCATAACGCATAACGCATAACGCATAACGCATAACGCATAACGCATAACGCATAACGCATAACGCATAACGCATAACGCATAACGCATAACGCATAACGCATAACGCATAACGCATAACGCATAACGCATAACGCATAAGGCATAAGCATAACGCATAACGCATAACGCATAACGCATAACGCATAACGCATAACGCATAACGCATAACGCATAACGCATAACGCATAACGCATAACGCATAACGCATAACGCATAACGCATAACGCATAACGCATAACGCATAACGCATAACGCATAACGCATAACGCATAAGGCATAAGCATAACGCATAACGCATAACGCATAACGCATAACGCAAAACGCAAAACTCATAACGCATAACGCATAACGCATAACGCATAACGCATAACGCATAACGCATAACGCATAACGCATAACGCATAACGCATAACGCATAACGCATAACGCATAACGCATAACGCGTAACGCAAAACTCATAACGCATAACGCATAACGCATAACGCATAACGCATATGGCATAAGCATAACGCATAACGCATAAGGCAAAACGCAAAACTCATAACGCATAACGCATAACGCATAACGCATAACGCATAACGCATAACGCATAACGCATAACGCATAACGCATAACGCATAAGGCAAAACGCAAAACTCATAACGCATAACGCATAACGCATAACGCATAACGCATAACGCATAACGCATAACGCATAACGCATAACGCATAACGCATAACGCATAACGCATAACGCATAACGCATAACGCATAACGCATAACGCATAACGCATAACGCATAACGCATAACGCATAAGGCATAAGCATAACGCATAACGCATAACGCATAACGCATAACGCATAACGCAAAACGCAAAACTCATAACGCATAACGCATAACGCATAACGCATAACGCATAACGCATAACGCATAACGCATAACGCATAACGCATAACGCATAACGCATAACGCATAACGCATAACGCATAACGCATAACGCATAACGCATAACGCATAACGCATAACGCGTAACGCAAAACTCATAACGCATAACGCATAACGCATAACGCATAACGCATAACGCATAACGCATATGGCATAAGCATAACGCATAACGCATAACGCATAACGCATAACGCATAACGCATAACGCATAAGGCAAAACGCAAAACTCATAACGCATAACGCATAACGCATAACGCATAACGCATAACGCATAACGCATAACGCATAACGCATAACGCATAACGCATAACGCATAACGCATAACGCATAACGCATAACGCATAACGCATAACGCATAACGCATAACGCAAAACGCAAAACTCATAACGCATAACGCATAACGCATAACGCATAACGCATAACGCATAACGCATAACGCATAACGCATAACGCATAACGCATAACGCATAACGCATAACGCATAACGCATAACGCATAACGCATAACGCATAACGCATAACGCATAACGCATAACGCATAACGCATAACGCATAACGCATAACGCATAACGCATAACGCATAACGCATAACGCATAACGCATAACGCATAACGCATAACGCATAACGCATAACGCATAACGCATAACGCATAACGCATAACGCAAATAACGCATAACGCATAACGCATAACGCACAACGCACAACGCACAACGCACAACGCACAACGCACAACGCACAACGCATAACGCATAACGCATAACGCATAACGCATAACGCATAACGCATAACGCAAATAACGCATAACGCATAACGCATAACGCATAACGCATAACGCATAACGCATAACGCATAACGCAGAACGCACAACGCACAACGCACAACGCACAACGCACAACGCACAACGCACAACGCACAACGCACAACGCACAACGCACAACGCACAACGCACAACGCACAACGCACAACGCACAACGCACAACGCACAACGCACAACGCATAACGCATAACGCATAACGCATAACGCATAACGCATAACGCATAACGCAAATAACGCATAACGCATAACGCATAACGCATAACGCATAACGCATAACGCATAACGCATAACGCATAACGCATAACGCATAACGCATAACGCATAACGCATAACGCATAACGCATAACGCATAACGCATAACGCATAACGCATAACGCATAACGCATAACGCATAACGCATAACGCATAACGCATAACGCATAACGCATAACGCATAACGCATAACGCATAACGCATAACGCATAACGCATAACGCATAACGCATAACGCATAACGCATAACGCATAACGCATAACGCATAACGCATAACGCATAACGCATAACGCATAACGCATAAGGCATAAGCATAACGCATAACGCATAACGCGTAACGCGTAACGCGTAACGCGTAACGCGTAACGCGTAACGCATAACGCATAACGCATAACGCATAACGCATAACGCATAACGCATAACGCATAACGCATAAGGCATAAGCATAACGCATAACGCATAACGCATAACGCATAACGCATAACGCGTAACGCAAAACTCATAACGCATAACGCATAACGCATAACGCATAACGCATAACGCATAACGCATAACGCATAACGCATAACGCATATGGCATAAGCATAACGCATAACGCATAACGCATAACGCATAACGCATAACGCATAACGCATAACGCATAACGCATATGGCATAAGCATAACGCATAACGCATAACGCATAACGCATAACGCATAACGCAAAACGCAAAACTCATAACGCATAACGCATAACGCATAACGCATAACGCATAACGCATAACGCATAACGCATAACGCATAACGCATAACGCATAACGCATAACGCATAACGCATAACGCATAACGCATAACGCATAACGCATAACGCATAAGGCATAACCATAACGCATAACGCATAACGCATAACGCATAACGCATAACGCAAAACGCAAAACTCATAACGCATAACGCATAACGCATAACGCATAACGCATAACGCATAACGCATAACGCATAACGCATAACGCATAACGCATAACGCATAACGCATAACGCATAACGCATAACGCGTAACGCAAAACTCATAACGCATAACGCATAACGCATAACGCATAACGCATAACGCATATGGCATAAGCATAACGCATAACGCATAACGCATAACGCATAACGCATAAGGCAAAACGCAAAACTCATAACGCATAACGCATAACGCATAACGCATAACGCATAACGCATAACGCATAACGCATAACGCATAACGCATAACGCATAACGCATAACGCATAACGCATAACGCATAACGCATAACGCATAACGCATAACGCATAACGCATAACGCATAACGCATAACGCATAACGCATAACGCATAACGCAAAACGCAAAACTCATAACGCATAACGCATAACGCATAACGCATAACGCATAACGCATAACGCATAACGCATAACGCATAAGGCATAAGCATAACGCATAACGCATAACGCATAACGCATAACGCATAACGCGTAACGCAAAACTCATAACGCATAACGCATAACGCATAACGCATAACGCATAACGCATAACGCATAACGCATAACGCATAACGCATATGGCATAAGCATAACGCATAACGCATAACGCATAACGCATAACGCATAACGCATAACGCATAACGCATAACGCATATCGCATAACGCATAACGCATATCGCATAACGCACAACGCACAACGCACAACGCACAACGCACAACGCACAACGCACAACGCACAACGCACAACGCACAACGCACAACGCACAACGCACAACGCACAACGCATAACGCATAACGCATAACGCATAACGCATAACGCATAACGCATAACGCATAACGCAAATAACGCATAACGCATAACGCATAACGCATAACGCATAACGCATACCGCATAACGCATAACGCATAACGCATAACGCATAACGCATAACGCATAACGCATAACGCATAACGCATAACGCATAACGCATAACGCATAACGCATAACGCATAACGCATAACGCATAACGCATAACGCATAACGCATAACGCATAACGCATAACGCATAACGCATAAGGCATAAGCATAACGCATAACGCATAACGCATAACGCGTAACGCGTAACGCGTAACGCGTAACGCGTAACGCATAACGCCTAACGCATAACGCATAACGCATAACGCATAACGCATAACGCATAACGCATAACGCATAACGCATAACGCATAACGCATAACGCATAACGCATAACGCATAACGCATAACGCATAACGCATAACGCATAACGCATAACGCATAACGCATAACGCATAACGCATAACGCATAACGCATAACGCATAACGCATAACGCATAACGCATAAGGCATAAGCATAACGCATAAAGCATAACGCATAACGCATAACGCATAACGCGTAACGCAAAACTCATAACGCATAACGCATAACGCATAACGCATAACGCATAACGCATAACGCATAACGCATAACGCATATGGCATAAGCATAACGCATAACGCATAACGCATAACGCATAACGCATAACGCAAAATGCAAAACTCATGACGCATAACGCATAACGCATAACGCATAACGCATAACGCATAACGCATAACGCATAACGCATAACGCATAACGCAAATAACGCATAACGCATAACGCATAACGCACAACGCACAACGCACAACGCACAACGCACAACGCACAACGCACAACGCATAACGCATAACGCATAACGCATAACGCATAACGCATAACGCATAACGCAAATAACGCATAACGCATAACGCATAACGCATAACGCATAACGCATAACGCATAACGCATAACGCAGAACGCACAACGCACAACGCACAACGCACAACGCACAACGCACAACGCACAACGCACAACGCACAACGCACAACGCACAACGCACAACGCACAACGCACAACGCACAACGCACAACGCACAACGCACAACGCACAACGCATAACGCATAACGCATAACGCATAACGCATAACGCATAACGCATAACGCAAATAACGCATAACGCATAACGCATAACGCATAACGCATAACGCATAACGCATAACGCATAACGCATAACGCATAACGCATAACGCATAACGCATAACGCATAACGCATAACGCATAACGCATAACGCATAACGCATAACGCATAACGCATAACGCATAACGCATAACGCATAACGCATAACGCATAACGCATAACGCATAACGCATAACGCATAACGCATAACGCATAACGCATAACGCATAACGCATAACGCATAACGCATAACGCATAACGCATAACGCATAACGCATAACGCATAACGCATAACGCATAACGCATAACGCATAAGGCATAAGCATAACGCATAACGCATAACGCGTAACGCGTAACGCGTAACGCGTAACGCGTAACGCGTAACGCATAACGCATAACGCATAACGCATAACGCATAACGCATAACGCATAACGCATAACGCATAAGGCATAAGCATAACGCATAACGCATAACGCATAACGCATAACGCATAACGCGTAACGCAAAACTCATAACGCATAACGCATAACGCATAACGCATAACGCATAACGCATAACGCATAACGCATAACGCATAACGCATATGGCATAAGCATAACGCATAACGCATAACGCATAACGCATAACGCATAACGCATAACGCATAACGCATAACGCATATCGCATAACGCATAACGCATATCGCATAACGCACAACGCACAACGCACAACGCACAACGCACAACGCACAACGCACAACGCACAACGCACAACGCACAACGCACAACGCACAACGCACAACGCACAACGCATAACGCATAACGCATAACGCATAACGCATAACGCATAACGCATAACGCATAACGCAAATAACGCATAACGCATAACGCATAACGCATAACGCATAACGCATACCGCATAACGCATAACGCATAACGCATAACGCATAACGCATAACGCATAACGCATAACGCATAACGCATAACGCATAACGCATAACGCATAACGCATAACGCATAACGCATAACGCATAACGCATAACGCATAACGCATAACGCATAACGCATAACGCATAACGCATAAGGCATAAGCATAACGCATAACGCATAACGCATAACGCGTAACGCGTAACGCGTAACGCGTAACGCGTAACGCATAACGCCTAACGCATAACGCATAACGCATAACGCATAACGCATAACGCATAACGCATAACGCATAACGCATAACGCATAACGCATAACGCATAACGCATAACGCATAACGCATAACGCATAACGCATAACGCATAACGCATAACGCATAACGCATAACGCATAACGCATAACGCATAACGCATAACGCATAACGCATAACGCATAACGCATAAGGCATAAGCATAACGCATAAAGCATAACGCATAACGCATAACGCATAACGCGTAACGCAAAACTCATAACGCATAACGCATAACGCATAACGCATAACGCATAACGCATAACGCATAACGCATAACGCATATGGCATAAGCATAACGCATAACGCATAACGCATAACGCATAACGCATAACGCAAAATGCAAAACTCATGACGCATAACGCATAACGCATAACGCATAACGCATAACGCATAACGCATAACGCATAACGCATAACGCATAACGCATAACGCATAACGCATAACGCATAACGCATAACGCATAACGCATAACGCATAACGCATAACGCATAACGCATAACGCATAACGCATAACGCATAACGCATAACGCATAACGCATAACGCATAACGCATAACGCATAACGCATAACGCATAACGCATAACGCATAACGCATAACGCATAACGCATAACGCATAACGCATAACGCATAACGCATAACGCATAACGCATAACGCATAACGCATAACGCATAACGCATAACGCATAACGCATAACGCATAACGCATAACGCATAAGGCATAAGCATAACGCATAACGCATAACGCATAACGCATAACGCATAACGCATAACGCGTAACGCAAAACTCATAACGCATAACGCATAACGCATAACGCATAACGCATATGGCATAAGCATAACGCATAACGCATAACGCATAACGCATAACGCATAACGCATAACGCATAAGGCAAAACGCAAAACTCATAACGCATAACGCATAACGCATAACGCATAACGCATAACGCATAACGCATAACGCATAACGCATAACGCATAACGCATAACGCATAACGCATAACGCATAACGCATAACGCATAACGCATAACGCATAACGCATAACGCATAACGCATAACGCATAACGCATAACGCATAACGCATAACGCATAACGCATAACGCATAACGCATAACGCATAACGCATAACGCATAACGCATAACGCATAACGCATAACGCATAACGCATAACGCATAACGCAGAACGCACAACGCACAACGCACAACGCACAACGCACAACGCACAACGCACAACGCACAACGCACAACGCACAACGCACAACGCACAACGCACAACGCACAACGCATAACGCATAACGCATAACGCATAACGCATAACGCATAACGCATAACGCAAATAACGCATAACGCATAACGCATAACGCATAACGCATAACGCATAACGCATAACGCATAACGCATAACGCATAACGCAGAACGCACAACGCACAACGCACAACGCACAACGCACAACGCACAACGCACAACGCACAACGCACAACGCACAACGCACAACGCACAACGCACAACGCACAACGCACAACGCACAACGCACAACGCACAACGCACAACGCACAACGCACAACGCATAACGCATAACGCATAACGCATAACGCATAACGCATAACGCATAACGCATAACGCATAACGCATAACGCATAACGCATAACGCATAACGCATAACGCATAACGCATAACGCATAACGCATAACGCATAACGCATAACGCATAACGCATAACGCATAACGCATAACGCATAACGCATAACGCATAACGCATAACGCATAACGCATAACGCATAAGGCAAAACGCAAAACTCATAACGCATAACGCATAACGCATAACGCATAACGCATAACGCATAACGCATAACGCATAACGCATAACGCATAACGCATAACGCATAACGCATAACGCATAACGCATAACGCATAACGCATAACGCATAACGCATAACGCATAACGCATAAGGCATAAGCATAACGCATAACGCATAACGCATAACGCATAACGCATAACGCAAAACGCAAAACTCATAACGCATAACGCATAACGCATAACGCATAACGCATAACGCATAACGCATAACGCATAACGCATAACGCATAACGCATAACGCATAACGCATAACGCATAACGCATAACGCATAACGCATAACGCATAACGCATAACGCGTAACGCAAAACTCATAACGCATAACGCATAACGCATAACGCATAACGCATAACGCATAACGCATATGGCATAAGCATAACGCATAACGCATAACGCATAACGCATAACGCATAACGCATAACGCATAAGGCAAAACGCAAAACTCATAACGCATAACGCATAACGCATAACGCATAACGCATAACGCATAACGCATAACGCATAACGCATAACGCATAACGCATAACGCATAACGCATAACGCATAACGCATAACGCATAACGCATAACGCATAACGCATAACGCAAAACGCAAAACTCATAACGCATAACGCATAACGCATAACGCATAACGCATAACGCATAACGCATAACGCATAACGCATAACGCATAACGCATAACGCATAACGCATAACGCATAACGCATAACGCATAACGCATAACGCATAACGCATAACGCATAACGCATAACGCATAACGCATAACGCATAACGCATAACGCATAACGCATAACGCATAACGCATAACGCATAACGCATAACGCATAACGCATAACGCATAACGCATAACGCATAACGCATAACGCATAACGCATAACGCAAATAACGCATAACGCATAACGCATAACGCACAACGCACAACGCACAACGCACAACGCACAACGCACAACGCACAACGCATAACGCATAACGCATAACGCATAACGCATAACGCATAACGCATAACGCAAATAACGCATAACGCATAACGCATAACGCATAACGCATAACGCATAACGCATAACGCATAACGCAGAACGCACAACGCACAACGCACAACGCACAACGCACAACGCACAACGCACAACGCACAACGCACAACGCACAACGCACAACGCACAACGCACAACGCACAACGCACAACGCACAACGCACAACGCACAACGCACAACGCATAACGCATAACGCATAACGCATAACGCATAACGCATAACGCATAACGCAAATAACGCATAACGCATAACGCATAACGCATAACGCATAACGCATAACGCATAACGCATAACGCATAACGCATAACGCATAACGCATAACGCATAACGCATAACGCATAACGCATAACGCATAACGCATAACGCATAACGCATAACGCATAACGCATAACGCATAACGCATAACGCATAACGCATAACGCATAACGCATAACGCATAACGCATAACGCATAACGCATAACGCATAACGCATAACGCATAACGCATAACGCATAACGCATAACGCATAACGCATAACGCATAACGCATAACGCATAACGCATAACGCATAACGCATAAGGCATAAGCATAACGCATAACGCATAACGCGTAACGCGTAACGCGTAACGCGTAACGCGTAACGCGTAACGCATAACGCATAACGCATAACGCATAACGCATAACGCATAACGCATAACGCATAACGCATAAGGCATAAGCATAACGCATAACGCATAACGCATAACGCATAACGCATAACGCGTAACGCAAAACTCATAACGCATAACGCATAACGCATAACGCATAACGCATAACGCATAACGCATAACGCATAACGCATAACGCATATGGCATAAGCATAACGCATAACGCATAACGCATAACGCATAACGCATAACGCATAACGCATAACGCATAACGCATATGGCATAAGCATAACGCATAACGCATAACGCATAACGCATAACGCATAACGCAAAACGCAAAACTCATAACGCATAACGCATAACGCATAACGCATAACGCATAACGCATAACGCATAACGCATAACGCATAACGCATAACGCATAACGCATAACGCATAACGCATAACGCATAACGCATAACGCATAACGCATAACGCATAAGGCATAACCATAACGCATAACGCATAACGCATAACGCATAACGCATAACGCAAAACGCAAAACTCATAACGCATAACGCATAACGCATAACGCATAACGCATAACGCATAACGCATAACGCATAACGCATAACGCATAACGCATAACGCATAACGCATAACGCGTAACGCAAAACTCATAACGCATAACGCATAACGCATAACGCATAACGCATAACGCATATGGCATAAGCATAACGCATAACGCATAACGCATAACGCATAACGCATAAGGCAAAACGCAAAACTCATAACGCATAACGCATAACGCATAACGCATAACGCATAACGCATAACGCATAACGCATAACGCATAACGCATAACGCATAACGCATAACGCATAACGCATAACGCATAACGCATAACGCATAACGCATAACGCATAACGCATAACGCATAACGCATAACGCATAACGCAAAACGCAAAACTCATAACGCATAACGCATAACGCATAACGCATAACGCATAACGCATAACGCATAACGCATAACGCATAACGCATAACGCATAACGCATAACGCATAACGCATAACGCATAACGCATATCGCATAACGCATAACGCATAACGCATAACGCATAACGCATAACGCATAACGCATAACGCATAACGCGTAACGCATAACGCATAACGCATAACGCATAACGCATAACGCGTAACGCATAACGCATAACGCGTAACGCAAAACTCATAACCCATAACGCATAACGCATAACGCATAACGCATAACGCATAACGCATATCGCATAACGCATAACGCATATCGCATAACGCACAACGCACAACGCACAACGCACAACGCACAACGCACAACGCACAACGCACAACGCACAACGCACAACGCACAACGCACAACGCACAACGCACAACGCATAACGCATAACGCATAACGCATAACGCATAACGCATAACGCATAACGCATAACGCAAATAACGCATAACGCATAACGCATAACGCATAACGCATAACGCATACCGCATAACGCATAACGCATAACGCATAACGCATAACGCATAACGCATAACGCATAACGCATAACGCATAACGCATAACGCATAACGCATAACGCATAACGCATAACGCATAACGCATAACGCATAACGCATAACGCATAACGCATAACGCATAACGCATAAGGCATAAGCATAACGCATAACGCATAACGCATAACGCGTAACGCGTAACGCGTAACGCGTAACGCGTAACGCATAACGCCTAACGCATAACGCATAACGCATAACGCATAACGCATAACGCATAACGCATAACGCATAACGCATAACGCATAACGCATAACGCATAACGCATAACGCATAACGCATAACGCATAACGCATAACGCATAACGCATAACGCATAACGCATAACGCATAACGCATAACGCATAACGCATAACGCATAACGCATAAGGCATAAGCATAACGCATAAAGCATAACGCATAACGCATAACGCATAACGCGTAACGCAAAACTCATAACGCATAACGCATAACGCATAACGCATAACGCATAACGCATAACGCATAACGCATAACGCATATGGCATAAGCATAACGCATAACGCATAACGCATAACGCATAACGCATAACGCATAACGCAAAATGCAAAACTCATGACGCATAACGCATAACGCATAACGCATAACGCATAACGCATAACGCATAACGCATAACGCATAACGCATAACGCATAACGCATAACGCATAACGCATAACGCATAACGCATAACGCATAACGCATAACGCATAACGCATAACGCATAACGCATAACGCATAACGCATAACGCATAACGCATAACGCATAACGCATAACGCATAACGCATAACGCATAACGCATAACGCATAACGCATAACGCATAACGCATAACGCATAACGCATAACGCATAACGCATAACGCATAACGCATAACGCATAACGCATAACGCATAACGCATAACGCATAACGCATAACGCATAACGCATAAGGCATAAGCATAACGCATAACGCATAACGCATAACGCATAACGCATAACGCATAACGCGTAACGCAAAACTCATAACGCATAACGCATAACGCATAACGCATAACGCATATGGCATAAGCATAACGCATAACGCATAACGCATAACGCATAACGCATAACGCATAACGCATAAGGCAAAACGCAAAACTCATAACGCATAACGCATAACGCATAACGCATAACGCATAACGCATAACGCATAACGCATAACGCATAACGCATAACGCATAACGCATAACGCATAACGCATAACGCATAACGCATAACGCATAACGCATAACGCATAACGCATAACGCATAACGCATAACGCATAACGCATAACGCATAACGCATAACGCATAACGCATAACGCATAACGCATAACGCATAACGCATAACGCATAACGCAAATAACGCATAACGCATAACGCATAACGCATAACGCATAACGCATAACGCATAACGCATAACGCACAACGCACAACGCACAACGCACAACGCACAACGCACAACGCACAACGCACAACGCACAACGCACAACGCACAACGCACAACGCACAACGCACAACGCACAACGCACAACGCACAACGCACAACGCACAACGCACAACGCACAACGCACAACGCACAACGCATAACGCATAACGCATAACGCATAACGCATAACGCATAACGCATAACGCATAACGCATAACGCATAACGCATAACGCATAACGCATAACGCATAACGCATAACGCATAACGCATAACGCATAACGCATAACGCATAACGCATAACGCATAACGCATAACGCATAACGCATAACGCATAACGCATAACGCATAACGCATAACGCATAACGCATAACGCATAACGCATAACGCATAACGCATAACGCATAACGCATAACGCATAACGCATAACGCATAACGCATAACGCATAACGCATAACGCATAACGCATAACGCATAAGGCATAAGCATAACGCATAACGCATAACGCGTAACGCGTAACGCGTAACGCGTAACGCGTAACGCGTAACGCATAACGCATAACGCATAACGCATAACGCATAACGCATAACGCATAAGGCATAAGCATAACGCATAACGCATAACGCATAACGCATAACGCATAACGCGTAACGCAAAACTCATAACGCATAACGCATAACGCATAACGCATAACGCATAACGCATAACGCATAACGCATAACGCATAACGCATAACGCATATGGCATAAGCATAACGCATAACGCATAACGCATAACGCATAACGCATAACGCAAAACGCAAAACTCATAACGCATAACGCATAACGCATAACGCATAACGCATAACGCATAACGCATAACGCATAACGCATAACGCATAACGCATAACGCATAACGCATAACGCATAACGCATAACGCATAACGCATAACGCATAACGCATAACGCATAACGCATAACGCATAACGCATAACGCATAACGCATAACGCATAACGCATAACGCATAACGCATAACGCATAACGCATAACGCATAAGGCATAAGCATAACGCATAACGCATAACGCATAACGCATAACGCATAACGCGTAACGCAAAACTCATAACGCATAACGCATAACGCATAACGCATAACGCATAACGCATAACGCATAACGCATAACGCATAACGCATAACGCATAACGCATAACGCATAAGGCATAACCATAACGCATAACGCATAACGCATAACGCATAACGCAAAACGCAAAACTCATAACGCATAACGCATAACGCATAACGCATAACGCATAACGCATAACGCATAACGCATAACGCATAACGCATAACGCATAACGCATAACGCATAACGCGTAACGCAAAACTCATAACGCATAACGCATAACGCATAACGCATAACGCATAACGCATATGGCATAAGCATAACGCATAACGCATAACGCATAACGCATAACGCATAACGCATAAGGCAAAACGCAAAACTCATAACGCATAACGCATAACGCATAACGCATAACGCATAACGCATAACGCATAACGCATAACGCATAACGCATAACGCATAACGCAAAACGCAAAACTCATAACGCATAACGCATAACGCATAACGCATAACGCATAACGCATAACGCATAACGCATAACGCATAACGCATAACGCATAACGCATAACGCATAACGCATAACGCATAACGCATAACGCATAACGCATAACGCATAACGCATAACGCATAACGCATAACGCATAACGCATAACGCATAACGCATAACGCATAACGCATAACGCGTAACGCAAAACTCATAACCCATAACGCATAACGCATAACGCATAACGCATAACGCATAACGCATAACGCATAACGCATAACGCATAACGCATAACGCATAACGCATATCGCATAACGCATAACGCAGAACGCACAACGCACAACGCACAACGCACAACGCACAACGCACAACGCACAACGCACAACGCACAACGCACAACGCACAACGCACAACGCTTAACGCATAACGCATAACGCATAACGCATAACGCATAACGCATAACGCAAATAACGCATAACGCATAACGCATAACGCATAATGCATAACGCATAACGCATAACGCATAACGCATAAGGCATAAGCATAACGCATAACGCATAACGCATAACGCATAACGCATAACGCGTAACGCATAACGCATAACGCATAACGCATAACGCATAACGCATAACGCATAACGCATAACGCATAACGCATATGGCATAAGCATAACGCATAACGCATAACGCATAACGCATAACGCATAACGCAAAACGCAAAACTCATAACGCATAACGCATAACGCATAACGCATAACGCATAACGCATAACGCATAACGCATAACGCATAACGCATAACGCATAACGCATAACGCATAACGCATAACGCATAACGCATAACGCATAACGCATAACGCATAACGCATAACGCATAACGCATAACGCATAACGCATAACGCATAACGCATAACGCATAACGCATAACGCATAACGCATAACGCATAACGCATAACGCATAACGCATAACGCATAACGCATAACGCATAACGCATAACGCATAACGCATAACGCATAACGCATAACGCATAACGCATAACGCAAAACGCATAACGCATAACGCATAACGCATAACGCATAACGCATAACGCAAATAACGCATAACGCATAACGCATAACGCATAACGCATAACGCATAACGCATAACGCATAACGCATAACGCATAACGCATAACGCATAACGCATAACGCATAACGCATAACGCATAACGCATAACGCATAACGCATAACGCATAACGCATAACGCATAACGCATAACGCATAACGCATAACGCATAACGCATAACGCATAACGCATAACGCATAACGCATAACGCATAACGCATAACGCATAACGCATAACGCATAACGCATAACGCATAACGCATAAGGCATAAGCATAACGCATAACGCATAACGCATAACGCATAACGCATAACGCATAACGCATAACGCGTAACGCGTAACGCATAACGCATAACGCATAACGCATAACGCATAACGCATAACGCATAACGCATAACGCATAACGCATAACGCATAACGCATAAGGGATAAGCATAACGCATAACGCATAACGCATAACGCATAACGCATAACGCGTAACGCAAAACTCATAACGCATAACGCATAACGCATAACGCATAACGCATAACGCATAACGCATAACGCATGACGCATAACGCATAACGCATAACGCATAACGCATAACGCATAACGCATAACGCATAACGCATAACGCATAACGCATAACGCATAACGCATAACGCATAACGCATAACGCATAACGCATAACGCATAACGCATAACGCATAACGCATAACGCATAACGCATAACGCATAACGCATAACGCGTAACGCAAAACTCATAACGCATAACGCATAACGCATAACGCATAACGCATATGGCATAAGCATAACGCATAACGCATAACGCATAAGGCAAAACGCAAAACTCATAACGCATAACGCATAACGCATAACGCATAACGCATAACGCATAACGCATAACGCATAACGCATAACGCATAACGCATAACGCATAACGCATAACGCATAACGCATAACGCATAACGCATAACGCATAACGCATAACGCAAAACGCAAAACTCATAACGCATAACGCATAACGCATAACGCATAACGCATAACGCATAACGCATAACGCATAACGCATAACGCATAACGCATAACGCATAACGCATAACGCATAACGCATAACGCATAACGCATAACGCATAACGCATAACGCATAACGCATAACGCATAACGCATAACGCATAACGCATAACGCATAACGCATAACGCATAACGCATAACGCATAACGCATAACGCATAACGCATAACGCATAACGCATATCGCATAACGCATAACGCAGAACGCACAACGCACAACGCACAACGCACAACGCACAACGCACAACGCACAACGCACAACGCACAACGCACAACGCACAACGCACAACGCACAACGCACAACGCACAACGCATAACGCATAACGCATAACGCATAACGCATAACGCATAACGCATAACGCAAATAACGCATAACGCATAACGCATAACGCATAACGCATAACGCATAACGCATAACGCATAACGCATAACGCATAACGCATAACGCATAACGCATAACGCATAACGCATAACGCATAACGCATAACGCATAACGCATAACGCATAACGCATAACGCATAACGCATAACGCATAACGCATAACGCATAACGCATAACGCATAACGCATAACGCATAACGCATAACGCATAACGCATAAGGCATAAGCATAACGCATAACGCATAACGTATAACGCATAACGCATAACGCGTAACGCGTAACGCGTAACGCGTAACGCATAACGCATAACGCATAACGCATAACGCATAACGCATAACGCATAACGCATAACGCATAACGCATAACGCATAACGCATAAGGCGTAAGCATAACGCATAACGCATAACGCATAACGCATAACGCATAACGCATAACGCATAACGCGTAACGCAAAACTCATAACGCATAACGCATAACGCATAACGCATAACGCATAACGCATATGGCATAAGCATAACGCATAACGCATAACGCATAACGCATAACGCATAACGCAAAACGCAAAACTCATAACGCATAACGCATAACGCATAACGCATAACGCATAACGCATAACGCATAACGCATAACGCATAACGCATAACGCATAACGCATAACGCATAACGCATAACGCATAACGCATAACGCATAACGCATAACGCATAACGCATAACGCATAACGCATAACGCATAACGCATAACGCATAACGCATAACGCATAACGCATAACGCATAACGCATAACGCATAACGCATAACGCATAACGCATAACGCATAACGCATAACGCATAACGCATAACGCATAACGCATAACGCATAACGCATAACGCATAACGCATAACGCATAAGGCATAAGCATAACGCATAACGCATAACGCATAACGCATAACGCATAACGCATAACGCGTAACGGAAAACTCATAACGCATAACGCATAACGCATAACGCATAACGCATATGGCATAAGCATAACGCATAACGCATAACGCATAACGCATAAGGCAAAACGCAAAACTCATAACGCATAACGCATAACGCATAACGCATAACGCATAACGCATAACGCATAACGCATAACGCATAACGCATAACGCATAACGCGTAACGCAAAACTCATAACGCATAACACATAACGCATAACGCATAACGCATAACGCATAACGTATAAACCATAAGGCATAACGCATAGCCCATAACGCATAACGCATAACGCATAACGCATAATGCAAAAGTCATAACGCATAACGCATAACGCATAAGGCATAAGCATAACGCATAACGCATAACGCATAACGCATAACGCATAACGCATAACGCATAACGCATAACGCGTAACGCAAAACTCATAACGCATAACGCATAACGCATAACGCATAACGCATAACGCATAACGCATAACGCATAACGCATAACGCATAACGCATAACGCATAACGCATAACGCATAACGCATAACGCATAACGCATAACGCATAACGCATAACGCATAACGCATAACGCATATGGCATAAGCATAACGCATAACGCATAACGCATAACGCATAACGCATAACGCATAACGCATAACGCATAACGCAAAACGCAAAACTCATAACGCAGAACGCATAACGCATAACGCATAACGCATAACGCATAACGCATAACGCATAACGCATAACGCATAACGCATAACGCATAACGCATAACGCATAACGCATAACGCATAACGCATAACGCATAACGCATAACGCATAACGCATAACGCATAACGCATAACGCATAACGCATAACGCATAACGCATAACGCATAACGCATAACGCATAACGCATAACGCATAACGCATAACGCATAACGCATATCGCATAACGCATAACGCATAACGCATAACGCATAACGCATAACGCATAACGCATAACGCATAACGCATAACGCATAAGGCATAAGCATAACGCATAACGCATAACGCATAACGCATAACGCATAACGCGTAACGCAAAACTCATAACGCATAACGCATAACGCATAACGCATAACGCATAACGCATAACGCATAACGCATAACGCATAACGCATAACGCATAACGCATAACGCATAACGCATAACGCATAACGCATAACGCATAACGCATAACGCATAACGCATAACGCATAACGCATAACGCATAACGCATAACGCATAACGCATAACGCATAACGCATAACGCATAACGCATAACGCATAACGCATAAGGCATAAGCATAACGCATAACGCATAACGCATAACGCATAACGCATAACGCATAACGCATAACGCATAACGCATAACGCATAACGCATAACGCATAACGCATAACGCATAACGCGTAACGCAAAACTCATAACGCATAACGCATAACGCATAACGCATAACGCATATGGCATAAGCATAACGCATAACGCATAACGCATAACGCATAAGGCAAAACGCAAAACTCATAACGCATAACGCATAACGCATAACGCATAACGCATAACGCATAACGCATAACGCATAACGCATAACGCATAACGCATAACGCGTAACGCAAAACTCATAACGCATAACACATAACGCATAACGCATAACGCATAACGCATAACGTATAAACCATAAGGCATAACGCATAGCCCATAACGCATAACGCATAACGCATAACGCATAATGCAAAAGTCATAACGCATAACGCATAACGCATAAGGCATAAGCATAACGCATAACGCATAACGCATAACGCATAACGCATAACGCATAACGCATAACGCATAACGCGTAACGCAAAACTCATAACGCATAACGCATAACGCATAACGCATAACGCATAACGCATAACGCATAACGCATAACGCATAACGCATAACGCATAACGCATAACGCATAACGCATAACGCATAACGCATAACGCATAACGCATAACGCATAACGCATAACGCATATGGCATAAGCATAACGCATAACGCATAACGCATAACGCATAACGCATAACGCATAACGCATAACGCAAAACGCAAAACTCATAACGCAGAACGCATAACGCATAACGCATAACGCATAACGCATAACGCATAACGCATAACGCATAACGCATAACGCATAACGCATAACGCATAACGCATAACGCATAACGCATAACGCATAACGCATAACGCATAACGCATAACGCATAACGCATAACGCATAACGCATAACGCATAACGCATAACGCATAACGCATAACGCATAACGCATAACGCATAACGCATAACGCATAACGCATAACGCATAACGCATAACGCATAACGCATAACGCATAACGCATATCGCATAACGCATAACGCATAACGCATAACGCATAACGCATAACGCATAACGCATAACGCATAACGCATAAGGCATAAGCATAACGCATAACGCATAACGCATAACGCATAACGCATAACGCATAACGCGTAACGCAAAACTCATAACGCATAACGCATAACGCATAACGCATATGGCATAAGCATAACGCATAACGCATAACGCATAACGCATAACGCATAAGGCAAAACGCAAAACTCATAACGCATAACGCATAACGCATAACGCATAACGCATAACGCATAACGCATAACGCGTAACGCAAAACTCATAACGCATAACACATAACGCATAACGCATAACGCATAACGTATAAACCATAAGGCATAACGCATAGCCCATAACGCATAACGCATAACGCATAACGCATAATGCAAAAGTCATAACGCATAACGCATAACGCATAACGCAAAACGCATAACGCATAACGCATAACGCATAACGCATAACGCATAACGCATAACGCATAACGCATAACGCATAACGCATATCGCATAACGCATAACGCATAACGCATAACGCATAACGCATAACGCATAACGCATAAGGCAAAACGCAAAACTCATAACGCATAACGCATAACGCATAACGCATAACGCATAACGCATAACGCATAACGCATAACGCATAACGCATAACGCATAACGCATAACGCAAATAACGCATAACGCATAACGCATAACGCATAACGCATAACGCATAACGCATAACGCATAACGCATAACGCATAAGGCATAAGCATAACGCATAACGCATAACGCATAACGCATAACGCGTAACGCAAAACTCATAACGCATAACGCATAACGCATAACGCATAACGCATAACGCATAACGCATAACGCATAACGCATATGGCATAAGCATAACGCATAACGCATAACGCATAACGCATAACGCATAACGCATAACGCAAAACGCAAAACTCATAACGCATAACGCATAACGCATAACGCATAACGCATAACGCATAACGCATAACGCATAACGCATAACGCATAACGCATAACGCATAACGCATAACGCATAACGCATAACGCATAACGCGTAACGCAAAACTCATAACGCATAACGCATAACGCATAACGCATAACGCATAACGCATAACGCATAACGCATAACGCATAACGCATAACGCATAACGCATAACGCATAACGCATAACGCATAACGCATAACGCATAACGCATAACGCATAACGCATAACGCATAACGCATAACGCATAAGGCATAAGCATAACGCATAACGCATAACGCATAACGCATAACGCATAACGCGTAACGCAAAACTCATAACGCATAACGCATAACGCATAACGCATAACGCATAACGCATAACGCATAACGCATAACGCATAACGCATAACGCATAACGCATAACGCATAACGCATAACGCATAACGCATAACGCATAACGCATAACGCATAACGCATAACGCATAACGCATAACGCATAACGCATAACGCATAACGCATAACGCATAACGCATAACGCATAACGCATAACGCATAACGCATAACGCATAACGCATAACGCATAACGCATAACGCATAACGCATAACGCATAACGCATAACGCATAACGCATAACGCATAACGCATAACGCATAACGCATAACGCATAAGGCATAAGGCATAAGCATAACGCATAACGCATAACGCATAACGCAAAACGCAAAACTCATAACGCATAACGCATAACGCATAACGCATAACGCATAATGCGTAACGCAAAACTCATAACGCATAACGCATAACGCATAACGCATAACGCATATGGCATAAGCATAACGCATAACGCATAACGCATAACGCATAACGCATAACGCATAACGCATAACGCATAACGCATAACGCATAACGCATAACGCATAACGCATAACGCATAACGCATAACGCATAACGCATAACGCATAACGCATAACGCATAATGCGTAACGCAAAACTCATAACGCATAACGCATAACGCATAACGCATAACGCATATGGCATAAGCATAACGCATAACGCATAACGCATAACGCATAACGCATAACGCATAACGCATAACGCATAACGCATAACGCATAACGCATAACGCGTAACGCAAAACTCATAACGCATAACGCATAACGCATAACGCATAACGCATATGGCATAAGCATAACGCATAACGCATAACGCATAACGCATAACGCATAAGGCAAAACGCAAAACTCATAACGCATAACGCATAACGCATAACGCATAACGCATAACGCATAACGCATAACGCATAACGCATAACGCATAACGCATAACGCATAACGCATAACGCATAACGCATAACGCATAACGCATAACGCATAACGCATAACGCGTAACGCAAAACTCATAACCCATAACGCATAACGCATAACGCATAACGCATAACGCATAACGCATAACGCATAACGCATAACGCATAACGCATAACGCATAACGCATAACGCATAACGCATAACGCATAACGCATAACGCATAACGCATAACGCATAACGCATAACGCATAACGCATAACGCATAACGCATAACGCATAACGCATAACGCATAACGCATAACGCATAACGCATAACGCATAACGCATAACGCATAACGCATAACGCATAACGCATAACGCATAACGCATAACGCATAACGCATAACGCATAACGCATAACGCATAACGCATAACGCATAACGCATAAGGCATAAGCATAACGCATAACGCATAACGCATAACGCATAACGCATAACGCGTAACGCGTAACGCGTAACGCATAACGCATAACGCATAACGCATAACGCATAACGCATAACGCATAACGCATAACGCATAACGCATAACGCATAACGCATAACGCATAAGCATAACGCATAACGCATAACGCATAACGCATAACGCGTAACGCAAAACTCATAACGCATAACGCATAACGCATAACGCATAACGCATAACGCATATGGCATAAGCATAACGCATAACGCATAACGCATAACGCATAACGAATAACGCAAAACGCAAAACTCATAACGCATAACGCATAACGCATAACGCATAACGCATAACGCATAACGCATAACGCATAACGCATAACGCATAACGCATAACGCATAACGCATAACGCATAACGCATAACGCATAACGCATAACGCATAACGCATAACGCATAACGCATAACGCATAACGCATAACGCATAACGCATAACGCATAACGCATAACGCATAACGCATAACGCATAACGCATAACGCATAACGCATAACGCATAACGCATAACGCATAACGCATAACGCATAACGCATAACGCATAACGCATAACGCATAACGCATAACGCATAACGCATAACGCATAACGCATAAGGCATAAGCATAACGCATAACGCATAACGCATAACGCATAACGCGTAACGCAAAACTCATAACGCATAACGCATAACGCATAACGCATAACGCATAACGCATATGGCATAAGCATAACGCATAACGCATAACGCATAACGCATAACGCATAAGGCAAAACGCAAAACTCATAACGCATAACGCATAACGCATAACGCATAACGCATAACGCATAACGCATAACGCATAACGCATAACGCATAACGCATAACGCGTAACGCAAAACTCATAACGCATAACACATAACGCATAACGCATAACGCATAACGCATAACGCATAACGCATAATGCAAAAGTCATAACGCATAACGCATAACGCATAAGGCATAAGCATAACGCATAACGCATAACGCATAACGCATAACGCATAACGCATAACGCGTAACGCAAAACTCATAACGCATAACGCATAACGCATAACGCATAACGCATAACGCATAACGCATAACGCATAACGCATAACGCATAACGCATAACGCAAATGGCATAAGCATAACGCATAACGCATAACGCATAACGCATAACGCATAACGCATAACGCATAACGCATAACGCATAACGCATAACGCATAACGCATATCGCATAACGCATAACGCATAACGCATAACGCATAACGCATAACGCATAACGCATAACGCATAAGGCATAAGCATAACGCATAACGCATAACGCATAACGCATAACGCATAACGCATAACGCGTAACGCAAAACTCATAACGCATAACGCATAACGCATAACGCATAACGCATATGGCATAAGCATAACGCATAACGCATAACGCATAACGCATAACGCATAAGGCAAAACGCAAAACTCATAACGCATAACGCATAACGCATAACGCATAACGCATAACGCATAACGCGTAACGCAAAACTCATAACGCATAACACATAACGCATAACGCATAACGCATAACGCATAACGTATAAACCATAAGGCATAACGCATAGCCCATAACGCATAACGCATAACGCATAACGCATAATGCAAAAGTCATAACGCATAACATATAACGCATAACGCAAAACGCATAACGCATAACGCATAACGCATAACGCATAACGCATAACGCATAACGCATAACGCATAACGCATAACGCATAACGCATAACGCATAACGCATAACGCATAACGCATAACGCATAACGCATAACGCATAACGCATAACGCATAACGCATAACGCATAACGCATAACGCATAACGCATAACGCATAACGCATAACGCATAACGCATAACGCATAACGCATAACGCATAACGCATAACGCATAACGCATAACGCATAACGCATAACGCATAACGCATAACGCATAACGCATAACGCATAACGCATAACGCATAACGCATAACGCATAACGCATAACGCATAACGCATAACGCATAACGCATAACGCATAACGCATAACGCATAATGCATAACGCATAAGGCATAAGCATAACGCATAACGCATAACGCATAACGCATAACGCATAACGCGTAACGCGTAACGCGTAACGCATAACGCATAACGCATAACGCATAACGCATAACGCATAACGCATAACGCATAACGCATAACGCATAACGCATAACGCATAACGCATAACGCATAAGCATAACGCATAACGCATAACGCATAACGCATAACGCGTAACGCAAAACTCATAACGCATAACGCATAACGCATAACGCATAACGCATAACGCATATGGCATAAGCATAACGCATAACGCATAACGCATAACGCATAACGCATAACGCATAACGCAAAACGCAAAACTCATAACGCATAACGCATAACGCATAACGCATAACGCATAACGCATAACGCATAACGCATAACGCATAACGCATAACGCATAACGCATAACGCATAACGCATAACGCATAACGCATAACGCATAACGCATAACGCATAACGCATAACGCATAACGCATAACGCATAACGCATAACGCATAACGCATAACGCATAACGCATAACGCATAACGCATAACGCATAACGCATAACGCATAACGCATAACGCATAACGCATAACGCATAAGGCATAAGCATAACGCATAACGCATAACGCATAACGCATAACGCGTAACGCAAAACTCATAACGCATAACGCATAACGCATAACGCATAACGCATAACGCATATGGCATAAGCATAACGCATAACGCATAACGCATAACGCATAACGCATAAGGCAAAACGCAAAACTCATAACGCATAACGCATAACGCATAACGCATAACGCATAACGCATAACGCATAACGCATAACGCATAACGCATAACGCATAACGCATAACGCATAACGCATAACGCATAACGCGTAACGCAAAACTCATAACGCATAACACATAACGCATAACGCATAACGCATAACGCATAACGCATAACGCATAATGCAAAAGTCATAACGCATAACGCATAACGCATAAGGCATAAGCATAACGCATAACGCATAACGCATAACGCATAACGCATAACGCGTAACGCAAAACTCATAACGCATAACGCATAACGCATAACGCATAACGCATAACGCATAACGCATAACGCATAACGCATAACGCATAACGCAAATGGCATAAGCATAACGCATAACGCATAACGCATAACGCATAACGCATAACGCATAACGCATAACGCATAACGCAAAACGCAAAACTCATAACGCATAACGCATAACGCATAACGCATAACGCATAACGCATAACGCATAACGCATAACGCATAACGCATAACGCATAACGCATAACGCATAACGCATAACGCATAACGCATAACGCATAACGCATAACGCATAACGCATAACGCATAACGCATAACGCATAACGCATAACCCATAACGCATAACGCATAACGCATAACGCATAACGCATAACGCATAACGCATAACGCATAACGCATAACGCATAACGCATAACGCATAACGCATAACGCATAACGCATAACGCATAACGCATAACGCATAACGCATAACGCATAACGCATAACGCATAACGCATAACGCATAACGCATAACGCATAACGCATAACGCATAAGGCATAAGCATAACGCATAACGCATAACGCATAACGCATAACGCGTAACGCAAAACTCATAACGCATAACGCATAACGCATAACGCATAACGCATAACGCATATGGCATAAGCATAACGCATAACGCATAACGCATAACGCATAACGCATAAGGCAAAACGCAAAACTCATAACGCATAACGCATAACGCATAACGCATAACGCATAACGCATAACGCATAACGCATAACGCATAACGCATAACGCGTAACGCAAAACTCATAACGCATAACACATAACGCATAACGCATAACGCATAACGCATAACGCATAACGCATAATGCAAAAGTCATAACGCATAACGCATAACGCATAAGGCATAAGCATAACGCATAACGCATAACGCATAACGCATAACGCATAACGCATAACGCGTAACGCAAAACTCATAACGCATAACGCATAACGCATAACGCATAACGCATAACGCATAACGCATAACGCATAACGCATAACGCATAACGCAAATGGCATAAGCATAACGCATAACGCATAACGCATAACGCATAACGCATAACGCATAACGCATAACGCATAACGCAAAACGCAAAACTCATAACGCATAACGCATAACGCATAACGCATAACGCATAACGCATAACGCATAACGCATAACGCATAACGCATAACGCATATCGCATAACGCATAACGCATAACGCATAACGCATAACGCATAACGCATAACGCATAACGCATAACGCATAACGCATAACGCATAACGCATAACGCATAACGCATAACGCATAACGCATAACGCATAACGCATAACGCATATCGCATAACGCATAACGCATAACGCATAACGCATAACGCATAACGCATAACGCATAACGCATAACGCATAAGGCATAAGCATAACGCATAACGCATAACGCATAACGCATAACGCATAACGCATAACGCGTAACGCAAAACTCATAACGCATAACGCATAACGCATAACGCATAACGCATAACGCATATGGCATAAGCATAACGCATAACGCATAACGCATAACGCATAACGCATAAGGCAAAACGCAAAACTCATAACGCATAACGCATAACGCATAACGCATAACGCATAACGCATAACGCGTAACGCAAAACTCATAACGCATAACACATAACGCATAACGCATAACGCATAACGCATAACGTATAAACCATAAGGCATAACGCATAGCCCATAACGCATAACGCATAACGCATAACGCATAATGCAAAAGTCATAACGCATAACATATAACGCATAACGCAAAACGCATAACGCATAACGCATAACGCATAACGCATAACGCATAACGCATAACGCATAACGCATAACGCATAACGCATAACGCATAACGCATAACGCATAACGCATAACGCATAACGCATAACGCATAACGCATAACGCATAACGCATAACGCATAACGCATAACGCATAACGCATAACGCATAACGCATAACGCATAACGCATAACGCATAACGCATAACGCATAACGCATAACGCATAACGCATAACGCATAACGCATAACGCATAACGCATAACGCATAACGCATAACGCATAACGCATAACGCATAACGCATAACGCATAACGCATAACGCATAACGCATAACGCATAACGCATAACGCATAACGCATAACGCATAACGCATAACGCATAACGCATAACGCATAACGCATAACGCAAAACTCATAACCCATAACGCATAACGCATAACGCATAACGCATAACGCATAACGCATAACGCATAACGCATAACGCATATCGCATAACGCATAACGCAGAACGCACAACGCACAACGCACAACGCACAACGCACAACGCACAACGCACAACGCACAACGCACAACGCACAACGCACAACGCACAACGCACAACGCACAACGCACAACGCACAACGCACAACGCACAACGCACAACGCATAACGCATAACGCATAACGCATAACGCATAACGCATAACGCATAACGCAAATAACGCATAACGCATAACGCATAACGCATAACGCATAACGCATAACGCATAACGCATAACGCATAACGCATAACGCATAACGCATAACGCATAACGCATAACGCATAACGCATAACGCATAACGCATAACGCATAACGCATAACGCATAACGCATAACGCATAACGCATAACGCATAACGCATAACGCATAACGCATAACGCATAACGCATAACGCATAACGCATAACGCATAACGCATAACGCATAAGGCATAAGCATAACGCATAACGCATAACGCATAACGCATAACGCGTAACGCAAAACTCATAACGCATAACGCATAACGCATAACGCATAACGCATAACGCATATGGCATAAGCATAACGCATAACGCATAACGCATAACGCATAACGCATAAGGCAAAACGCAAAACTCATAACGCATAACGCATAACGCATAACGCATAACGCATAACGCATAACGCATAACGCATAACGCAAATAACGCATAACGCATAACGCATAACGCATAACGCATAACGCATAACGCATAACGCATAACGCATAACGCATAACGCATAACGCATAACGCATAACGCATAACGCATAACGCATAACGCATAACGCATAACGCATAACGCATAACGCATAACGCATAACGCATAACGCATAACGCATAACGCATAACGCATAACGCATAACGCATAACGCATAACGCATAACGCATAACGCATAACGCATAACGCATAACGCATAACGCATAACGCATAACGCATAACGCATAACGCATAACGCATAACGCATAACGCATAAGGCATAAGCATAACGCATAACGCATAACGCATAACGCATAACGCATAACGCATAACGCATAACGCATAACGCATAACGCATAACGCGTAACGCAAAACTCATAACCCATAACGCATAACGCATAACGCATAACGCATAACGCATAACGCATAACGCATAACGCATAACGCATAACGCATAACGCATAACGCATATCGCATAACGCATAACGCATAACGCATAACGCATAACGCATAACGCATAACGCATAACGCATAACGCAAAACTCATAACCCATAACGCATAACGCATAACGCATAACGCATAACGCATAACGCATAACGCATAACGCATAACGCATATCGCATAACGCATAACGCAGAACGCACAACGCACAACGCACAACGCACAACGCACAACGCACAACGCACAACGCACAACGCACAACGCACAACGCACAACGCACAACGCACAACGCACAACGCACAACGCACAACGCACAACGCACAACGCACAACGCATAACGCATAACGCATAACGCATAACGCATAACGCATAACGCATAACGCATAACGCAAATAACGCATAACGCATAACGCATAACGCATAACGCATAACGCATAACGCATAACGCATAACGCATAAGGCATAAGCATAACGCATAACGCATAACGCATAACGCATAACGCGTAACGCAAAACTCATAACGCATAACGCATAACGCATAACGCATAACGCATAACGCATATGGCATAAGCATAACGCATAACGCATAACGCATAACGCATAACGCATAAGGCAAAACGCAAAACTCATAACGCATAACGCATAACGCATAACGCATAACGCATAACGCATAACGCATAACGCATAACGCATAACGCATAACGCGTAACGCAAAACTCATAACGCATAACACATAACGCATAACGCATAACGCATAACGCATAACGCATAACGCATAATGCAAAAGTCATAACGCATAACGCATAACGCATAAGGCATAAGCATAACGCATAACGCATAACGCATAACGCATAACGCATAACGCATAACGCGTAACGCAAAACTCATAACGCATAACGCATAACGCATAACGCATAACGCATAACGCATAACGCATAACGCATAACGCATAACGCATAACGCATAACGCATAACGCAAATGGCATAAGCATAACGCATAACGCATAACGCATAACGCATAACGCATAACGCATAACGCATAACGCATAACGCATAACGCATAACGCATAACGCATATCGCATAACGCATAACGCATAACGCATAACGCATAACGCATAACGCATAACGCATAACGCATAAGGCATAAGCATAACGCATAACGCATAACGCATAACGCATAACGCATAACGCATAACGCGTAACGCAAAACTCATAACGCATAACGCATAACGCATAACGCATAACGCATATGGCATAAGCATAACGCATAACGCATAACGCATAACGCATAACGCATAAGGCAAAACGCAAAACTCATAACGCATAACGCATAACGCATAACGCATAACGCATAACGCGTAACGCAAAACTCATAACGCATAACACATAACGCATAACGCATAACGCATAACGCATAACGTATAAACCATAAGGCATAACGCATAGCCCATAACGCATAACGCATAACGCATAACGCATAATGCAAAAGTCATAACGCATAACATATAACGCATAACGCAAAACGCATAACGCATAACGCATAACGCATAACGCATAACGCATAACGCATAACGCATAACGCATAACGCATAACGCATAACGCATAACGCATAACGCATAACGCATAACGCATAACGCATAACGCATAACGCATAACGCATAACGCATAACGCATAACGCATAACGCATAACGCATAACGCATAACGCATAACGCATAACGCATAACGCATAACGCATAACGCATAACGCATAACGCATAACGCATAACGCATAACGCATAACGCATAACGCATAACGCATAACGCATAACGCATAACGCATAACGCATAACGCATAACGCATAACGCATAACGCATAACGCATAACGCATAACGCATAACGCATAACGCATAACGCATAACGCATAACGCATAACGCATAACGCATAACGCATAATGCATAACGCATAAGGCATAAGCATAACGCATAACGCATAACGCATAACGCATAACGCATAACGCGTAACGCGTAACGCGTAACGCATAACGCATAACGCATAACGCATAACGCATAACGCATAACGCATAACGCATAACGCATAACGCATAACGCATAACGCATAACGCATAACGCATAAGCATAACGCATAACGCATAACGCATAACGCATAACGCGTAACGCAAAACTCATAACGCATAACGCATAACGCATAACGCATAACGCATAACGCATATGGCATAAGCATAACGCATAACGCATAACGCATAACGCATAACGCATAACGCAAAACGCAAAACTCATAACGCATAACGCATAACGCATAACGCATAACGCATAACGCATAACGCATAACGCATAACGCATAACGCATAACGCATAACGCATAACGCATAACGCATAACGCATAACGCATAACGCATAACGCATAACGCATAACGCATAACGCATAACGCATAACGCATAACGCATAACGCATAACGCATAACGCATAACGCATAACGCATAACGCATAACGCATAACGCATAACGCATAACGCATAACGCATAACGCATAAGGCATAAGCATAACGCATAACGCATAACGCATAACGCATAACGCGTAACGCAAAACTCATAACGCATAACGCATAACGCATAACGCATAACGCATAACGCATATGGCATAAGCATAACGCATAACGCATAACGCATAACGCATAACGCATAAGGCAAAACGCAAAACTCATAACGCATAACGCATAACGCATAACGCATAACGCATAACGCATAACGCATAACGCATAACGCATAACGCATAACGCATAACGCATAACGCATAACGCATAACGCATAACGCATAACGCATAACGCGTAACGCAAAACTCATAACGCATAACACATAACGCATAACGCATAACGCATAACGCATAACGCATAACGCATAATGCAAAAGTCATAACGCATAACGCATAACGCATAAGGCATAAGCATAACGCATAACGCATAACGCATAACGCATAACGCATAACGCGTAACGCAAAACTCATAACGCATAACGCATAACGCATAACGCATAACGCATAACGCATAACGCATAACGCATAACGCATAACGCATAACGCAAATGGCATAAGCATAACGCATAACGCATAACGCATAACGCATAACGCATAACGCATAACGCATAACGCAAAACGCAAAACTCATAACGCATAACGCATAACGCATAACGCATAACGCATAACGCATAACGCATAACGCATAACGCATAACGCATAACGCATAACGCATAACGCATAACGCATAACGCATAACGCATAACGCATAACGCATAACGCATAACGCATAACGCATAACGCATAACGCATAACGCATAACGCATAACGCATAACGCATAACGCATAACGCATAACGCATAACGCATAACGCATAACGCATAACGCATAACGCATAACGCATAACGCATAACGCATAACGCATAACGCATAACGCATAACGCATAACGCATAACGCATAACGCATAACGCATAACGCATAACGCATAACGCATAACGCATAAGGCATAAGCATAACGCATAACGCATAACGCATAACGCATAACGCGTAACGCAAAACTCATAACGCATAACGCATAACGCATAACGCATAACGCATAACGCATATGGCATAAGCATAACGCATAACGCATAACGCATAACGCATAACGCATAAGGCAAAACGCAAAACTCATAACGCATAACGCATAACGCATAACGCATAACGCATAACGCATAACGCATAACGCATAACGCATAACGCATAACGCGTAACGCAAAACTCATAACGCATAACACATAACGCATAACGCATAACGCATAACGCATAACGCATAACGCATAATGCAAAAGTCATAACGCATAACGCATAACGCATAAGGCATAAGCATAACGCATAACGCATAACGCATAACGCATAACGCATAACGCATAACGCGTAACGCAAAACTCATAACGCATAACGCATAACGCATAACGCATAACGCATAACGCATAACGCATAACGCATAACGCATAACGCAAATGGCATAAGCATAACGCATAACGCATAACGCATAACGCATAACGCATAACGCATAACGCATAACGCATAACGCAAAACGCAAAACTCATAACGCATAACGCATAACGCATAACGCATAACGCATAACGCATAACGCATAACGCATAACGCATAACGCATAACGCATATCGCATAACGCATAACGCATAACGCATAACGCATAACGCATAACGCATAACGCATAACGCATAACGCATAACGCATAACGCATAACGCATAACGCATAACGCATAACGCATAACGCATAACGCATAACGCATAACGCATATCGCATAACGCATAACGCATAACGCATAACGCATAACGCATAACGCATAACGCATAACGCATAACGCATAAGGCATAAGCATAACGCATAACGCATAACGCATAACGCATAACGCATAACGCATAACGCGTAACGCAAAACTCATAACGCATAACGCATAACGCATAACGCATAACGCATATGGCATAAGCATAACGCATAACGCATAACGCATAACGCATAACGCATAAGGCAAAACGCAAAACTCATAACGCATAACGCATAACGCATAACGCATAACGCATAACGCATAACGCGTAACGCAAAACTCATAACGCATAACACATAACGCATAACGCATAACGCATAACGCATAACGTATAAACCATAAGGCATAACGCATAGCCCATAACGCATAACGCATAACGCATAACGCATAATGCAAAAGTCATAACGCATAACATATAACGCATAACGCAAAACGCATAACGCATAACGCATAACGCATAACGCATAACGCATAACGCATAACGCATAACGCATAACGCATAACGCATAACGCATAACGCATAACGCATAACGCATAACGCATAACGCATAACGCATAACGCATAACGCATAACGCATAACGCATAACGCATAACGCATAACGCATAACGCATAACGCATAACGCATAACGCATAACGCATAACGCATAACGCATAACGCATAACGCATAACGCATAACGCATAACGCATAACGCATAACGCATAACGCATAACGCATAACGCATAACGCATAACGCATAACGCATAACGCATAACGCATAACGCATAACGCATAACGCATAACGCATAACGCATAACGCATAACGCATAACGCATAACGCATAACGCATAACGCATAACGCATAACGCATAACGCATAACGCATAACGCATAACGCATAACGCATAACGCATAACGCATAACGCATAACGCATAACGCATAACGCATAACGCATAACGCATAACGCATAACGCATAACGCATAACGCATAACGCATAACGCATAACGCAAAACTCATAACCCATAACGCATAACGCATAACGCATAACGCATAACGCATAACGCATAACGCATAACGCATAACGCATATCGCATAACGCATAACGCAGAACGCACAACGCACAACGCACAACGCACAACGCACAACGCACAACGCACAACGCACAACGCACAACGCACAACGCACAACGCACAACGCACAACGCACAACGCACAACGCACAACGCACAACGCACAACGCACAACGCACAACGCACAACGCACAACGCATAACGCATAACGCATAACGCATAACGCATAACGCATAACGCATAACGCAAATAACGCATAACGCATAACGCATAACGCATAACGCATAACGCATAACGCATAACGCATAACGCATAACGCATAACGCATAACGCATAACGCATAACGCATAACGCATAACGCATAACGCATAACGCATAACGCATAACGCATAACGCATAACGCATAACGCATAACGCATAACGCATAACGCATAACGCATAACGCATAACGCATAACGCATAACGCATAACGCATAACGCATAACGCATAACGCATAACGCATAACGCATAACGCATAACGCATAACGCATAACGCATAAGGCATAAGCATAACGCATAACGCATAACGCATAACGCATAACGCATAACGCATAACGCATAACGCATAACGCATAACGCATAACGCGTAACGCAAAACTCATAACCCATAACGCATAACGCATAACGCATAACGCATAACGCATAACGCATAACGCATAACGCATAACGCATAACGCATAACGCATAACGCATATCGCATAACGCATAACGCAGAACGCACAACGCACAACGCACAACGCACAACGCACAACGCACAACGCATAACGCATAACGCATAACGCATAAAGCATAACGCATAACGCATAACGCATATCGCATAACGCATAACGCAGAACGCACAACGCACAACGCACAACGCACAACGCACAACGCACAACGCACAACGCACAACGCACAACGCACAACGCACAACGCACAACGCACAACGCACAACGCACAACACACAACGCACAACGCACAACGCACAACGCACAACGCATAACGCATAACGCATAACGCATAACGCATAACGCATAACGCAAATAACGCATAACGCATAACGCATAACGCATAACGCATAACGCATAACGCATAACGCATAACGCATAACGCATAACGCATAACGCATAACGCATAACGCATAACGCATAACGCATAACGCATAACGCATAACGCATAACGCATAACGCATAACGCATAACGCATAACGCATAACGCATAACGCATAACGCATAACGCATAACGCATAACGCATAACGCATAACGCATAACGCATAACGCATAACGCATAACGCATAACGCATAACGCATAACGCATAACGCATAACGCATAACGCATAACGCATAAGGCATAAGCATAACGCATAACGCATAACGCATAACGCATAACGCATAACGCGTAACGCGTAACGCGTAACGCATAACGCATAACGCATAACGCATAACGCATAACGCATAACGCATAACGCATAACGCATAACGCATAACGCATAACGCATAACGCATAACGCATAAGGCATAAGCATAACGCATAACGCATAACGCATAACGCATAACGCATAACGCATAACGCGTAACGCAAAACTCATAACGCATAACACATAACGCATAACGCATAACGCATAACGCATAACGCATATGGCATAAGCATAACGCATAACGCATAACGCATAACGCATAACGCATAACGCAAAACGCAAAACTCATAACGCATAACGCATAACGCATAACGCATAACGCATAACGCATAACGCATAACGCATAACGCATAACGCATAACGCATAACGCATAACGCATAACGCATAACGCATAACGCATAACGCATAACGCATAACGCATAACGCATAACGCATAACGCATAACGCATAACGCATAACGCATAACGCATAACGCATAACGCATAACGCATAACGCATAACGCATAACGCATAACGCATAACGCATAACGCATAACGCATAACGCATAACGCATAAGGCATAAGCATAACGCATAACGCATAACGCATAACGCATAACGCATAACGCGTAACGCAAAACTCATAACGCATAACGCATAACGCATAACGCATAACGCATAACGCATATGGCATAAGCATAACGCATAACGCATAACGCATAACGCATAACGCATAACGCATAAGGCAAAACGCAAAACTCATAACGCATAACGCATAACGCATAACGCATAACGCATAACGCATAACGCATAACGCATAACGCATAACGCATAACGCATAACGCATAACGCATAACGCGTAACGCAAAACTCATAACGCATAACACATAACGCATAACGCATAACGCATAACGCATAACGTATAAACCATAAGGCATAACGCATAGCCCATAACGCATAACGCATAACGCATAACGCATAATGCAAAAGTCATAACGCATGACGCATAACGCATAAGGCATAAGCATAACGCATAACGCATAACGCATAACGCATAACGCATAACGCATAACGCATAACGCATAACGCGTAACGCAAAACTCATAACGCATAACGCATAACGCATAACGCATAACGCATAACGCATAACGCATAACGCATAACGCATAACGCATAACGCATAACGCATAACGCATAACGCATAACGCATAACGCATAACGCATATGGCATAAGCATAACGCATAACGCATAACGCATAACGCATAACGCATAACGCATAACGCATAACGCAAAACGCAAAACTCATAACGCATAACGCATAACGCATAACGCATAACGCATAACGCATAACGCATAACGCATAACGCATAACGTATAAACCATAAGGCATAACGCATAGCCCATAACGCATAACGCATAACGCATAATGCAAAAGTCATAACGCATAACATATAACGCATAACGCAAAACGCATAACGCATAACGCATAACGCATAACGCATAACGCATAACGCATAACGCATAACGCATAACGCATAACGCATAACGCATAACGCATAACGCATAGCGCATAACGCATAACGCATAACGCATAACGCATAACGCATAACGCATAACGCATAACGCATAACGCAAAACGCATAACGCATAACGCATAACGCATAACGCATAACGCATAACGCATAACGCATAACGCATAACGCATAACGCATAACGCATAACGCATAACGCATAACGCATAACGCATAACGCATAACGCATAACGCATAACGCATAACGCATAACGCATAACGCATAACGCATAACGCATAACGCATAACGCATAACGCATAACGCATAACGCATAACGCATAACGCATAACGCATAACGCATAACGCATAACGCATAACGCATAACGCATAACGCATAACGCATAACGCATAACGCATAACGCATAACGCAAAACGCATAACGCATAACGCATAACGCATAACGCATAACGCATAACGCATAACGCATAACGCATAACGCATAACGCATAACGCATAACGCATAACGCATAACGCATAACGCATAACGCATAACGCATAACGCATAACGCATAACGCATAACGCATAACGCATAACGCATAACGCATAACGCATAACGCATAACGCATAACGCATAACGCATAACGCATAACGCATAACGCATAACGCATAACGCATAACGCATAACGCATAACGCATAACGCATAACGCATAACGCATAACGCATATCGCATAACGCATAACGCAGAACGCACAACGCACAACGCACAACGCACAACGCACAACGCACAACGCACAACGCACAACGCACAACGCACAACGCACAACGCACAACGCACAACGCACAACGCACAACGCATAACGCATAACGCATAACGCATAACGCAAATAACGCATAACGCATAACGCATAACGCATAACGCATAACGCATAACGCATAACGCATAACGCATAACGCATAACGCATAACGCATAACGCATAACGCATAACGCATAACGCATAACGCATAACGCATAACGCATAACGCATAACGCATAACGCATAACGCATAACGCATAACGCATAACGCATAACGCATAACGCATAACGCATAACGCATAACGCATAACGCATAACGCATAAGGCATAAGCATAACGCATAACGCATAACGCATAACGCATAACGCATAACGCGTAACGCGTAACGCGTAACGCATAACGCATAACGCATAACGCATAACGCATAACGCATAACGCATAACGCATAACGCATAACGCATAAGGCATAAGCATAACGCATAACGCATAACGCATAACGCATAACGCATAACGCATAACGCATAACGCGTAACGCAAAACTCATAACGCATAACGCATAACGCATAACGCATAACGCATAACGCATAACGCATAACGCATATGGCATAAGCATAACGCATAACGCATAACGCATAACGCATAACGCATAACGCAAAACGCAAAACTCATAACGCATAACGCATAACGCATAACGCATAACGCATAACGCATAACGCATAACGCATAACGCATAACGCATAACGCATAACGCATAACGCATAACGCATAACGCATAACGCATAACGCATAACGCATAACGCATAACGCATAACGCATAACGCATAACGCATAACGCATAAGGCATAAGCATAACGCATAACGCATAACGCATAACGCATAACGCATAACGCGTAACGCAAAACTCATAACGCATAACGCATAACGCATAACGCATAACGCATAACGCATATGGCATAAGCATAACGCATAACGCATAACGCATAACGCATAACGCATAACGCATAACGCATAACGCATAACGCATAACGCGTAACGCATAACGCATAACGCATAACGCATAACGCATAACGCATAACGCATAACGCATAACGTATAAACCATAAGGCATAACGCATAGCCCATAACGCATAACGCATAACGCATAACGCATAACGCATAATGCAAAAGTCATAACGCATAACGCATAACGCATAAGGCATAAGCATAACGCATAACGCATAACGCATAACGCATAACGCATAACGCATAACGCATAACGCATAACGCGTAACGCAAAACTCATAACGCATAACGCATAACGCATAACGCATAACGCATAACGCATAACGCATAACGCATAACGCATAACGCATAACGCATAACGCATAACGCATAACGCATAACGCATATCGCATAACGCATATGGCATAAGCATAACGCATAACGCATTACGCATAACGCATAACGCATAACGCATAACGCATAACGCAAAACGCAAAACTCATAACGCATAACGCATAACGCATAACGCATAACGCATAACGCATAACGCATAACGCATAACGCATAACGCATAACGCATAACGCATAACGCATAACGCATAACGCATAACGCATAACGCATAACGCATAACGCATAACGCATAACGCATAACGCATAACGCATAACGCATAACGCATAACGCATAACGCATAACGCATAACGCATAACGCATAACGCATAACGCATAACGCATATCGCATAACGCATAACGCATAACGCATAACGCATAACGCATAACGCATAACGCATAACGCATAAGGCATAAGCATAACGCATAACGCATAACGCATAACGCATAACGCATAACGCATAACGCATAACGCATAACGCATAACGCATAACGCGTAACGCAAAACTCATAACGCATAACGCATAACGCATAACGCATAACGCATATGGCATAAGCATAACGCATAACGCATAACGCATAACGCATAACGCATAAGGCAAAACGCAAAACTCATAACGCATAACGCATAACGCATAACGCATAACGCATAACGCATAACGCGTAACGCAAAACTCATAACGCATAACACATAACGCATAACGCATAACGCATAACGCATAACGTATAAACCATAAGGCATAACGCATAGCCCATAACGCATAACGCATAACGCATAACGCATAATGCAAAAGTCATAACGCATAACGCATAACGCATAACGCAAAACGCATAACGCATAACGCATAACGCATAACGCATAACGCATAACGCATAACGCATAACGCATAACGCATAACGCATAACGCATAACGCATAACGCATAACGCATAACGCATAACGCATAACGCATAACGCATAACGCATAACGCATAACGCATAACGCATAACGCATAACGCATAACGCATAACGCATAACGCATAACGCATAACGCATAACGCATAACGCATAACGCATAACGCATAACGCATAACGCATAACGCATAACGCATAACGCATAACGCATAACGCATAACGCATAACGCATAACGCATAACGCATAACGCATAACGCATAAGGCATAAGCATAACGCATAACGCATAACGCATAACGCATAACGCATAACGCATAACGCATAACGCGTAACGCGTAACGCATAACGCATAACGCATAACGCATAACGCATAACGCATAACGCATAACGCATAACGCATAACGCATAACGCATAAGGGATAAGCATAACGCATAACGCATAACGCATAACGCATAACGCATAACGCATAACGCGTAACGCAAAACTCATAACGCATAACGCATAACGCATAACGCATAACGCATAACGCATAACGCATATGGCATAAGCATAACGCATAACGCATAACGCATAACGCATAACGCATAACGCAAAACGCAAAACTCATAACGCATAACGCATAACGCATAACGCATAACGCATAACGCATAACGCATAACGCATAACGCATAACGCATAACGCATAACGCATAACGCATAACGCATAACGCATAACGCATAACGCATAACGCATAACGCATAACGCATAACGCATAACGCATAACGCATAACGCATAACGCGTAACGCAAAACTCATAACGCATAACGCATAACGCATAACGCATAACGCATAACGCATAACGCATAACGCATAACGCATAACGCATAACGCATAACGCATAACGCATAACGCATAACGCATAACGCATAACGCATAACGCATAACGCATAACGCATAACGCATAACGCATAACGCATAACGCATAACGCATAACGCATAACGCATAACGCATAACGCATAACGCATAACGCATAACGCATAACGCATAACGCATAACGCATAAGGCATAAGGCATAAGCATAACGCATAACGCATAACGCATAACGCATAACGCAAAACGCAAAACTCATAACGCATAACGCATAACGCATAACGCATAACGCATAACGCATAACGCATAACGCATAACGCATAACGCATAACGCATAACGCATAACGCATAACGCATAACGCATAACGCATAACGCATAACGCATAACGCATAACGCATAACGCATAACGCATAACGCATAACGCATAACGCATAACGGGTAACGCAAAACTCATAACGCATAACGCATAACGCATAACGCATAACGCATATGGCATAAGCATAACGCATAACGCATAACGCATAACGCATAAGGCAAAACGCAAAACTCATAACGCATAACGCATAACGCATAACGCATAACGCATAACGCATAACGCATAACGCATAACGCATAACGCATAACGCATAACGCAAAACGCAAAACTCATAACGCATAACGCATAACGCATAACGCATAACGCATAACGCATAACGCATAACGCATAACGCATAACGCATAACGCATAACGCATAACGCATAACGCATAACGCATAACGCATAACGCATAACGCATAACGCATAACGCATAACGCATAACGCATAACGCATAACGCATAACGCATAACGCATAACGCATAACGCATAACGCGTAACGCGTAACGCAAAACTCATAACCCATAACGCATAACGCATAACGCATAACGCATAACGCATAACGCATAACGCATAACGCATAACGCATAACGCATAACGCATAACGCATAACGCATAACGCATAACGCATATCGCATAACGCATAACGCAGAACGCACAACGCACAACGCACAACGCACAACGCACAACGCACAACGCACAACGCACAACGCACAACGCACAACGCACAACGCACAACGCACAACGCACAACGCATAACGCATAACGCATAACGCATAACGCATAACGCATAACGCATAACGCAAATAACGCATAACGCATAACGCATAACGCATAACGCATAACGCATAACGCATAACGCATAACGCATAACGCATAACGCATAACGCATAACGCATAAGGCATAAGCATAACGCATAACGCATAACGCATAACGCATAACGCATAACGCATAACGCGTAACGCGTAACGCGTAACGCATAACGCATAACGCATAACGCATAACGCATAACGCATAACGCATAACGCATAACGCATAACGCATAACGCATAAGGCATAAGCATAACGCATAACGCATAACGCATAACGCATAACGCATAACGCATAACGCGTAACGCAAAACTCATAACGCATAACGCATAACGCATAACGCATAACGCATAACGCATAACGCATAACGCATATGGCATAAGCATAACGCATAACGCATAACGCATAACGCATAACGCATAACGCAAAACGCAAAACTCATAACGCATAACGCATAACGCATAACGCATAACGCATAACGCATAACGCATAACGCATAACGCATAACGCATAACGCATAACGCATAACGCATAACGCATAACGCATAACGCATAACGCATAACGCATAACGCATAACGCATAACGCATAACGCATAACGCATAACGCATAACGCATAACGCATAACGCATAACGCATAACGCATAACGCATAACGCATAACGCATAACGCATAACGCATAACGCATAACGCATAACGCATAACGCATAAGGCATAAGCATAACGCATAACGCATAACGCATAACGCATAACGCATAACGCGTAACGCAAAACTCATAACGCATAACGCATAACGCATAAGGCATAAGCATAACGCATAACGCATAACGCATAAGGCAAAACGCAAAACTCATAACGCATAACGCATAACGCATAACGCATAACGCATAACGCATAACGCATAACGCATAACGCATAACGCATAACGCATAACGCGTAACGCAAAACTCATAACGCATAACACATAACGCATAACGCATAACGCATAACGCATAACGTATAAACCATAAGGCATAACGCATAGCCCATAACGCATAACGCATAACGCATAACGCATAATGCAAAAGTCATAACGCATAACGCATAACGCATAAGGCATAAGCATAACGCATAACGCATAACGCATAACGCATAACGCATAACGCATAACGCGTAACGCAAAACTCATAACGCATAACGCATAACGCATAACGCATAACGCATAACGCATAACGCATAACGCATAACGCATAACGCATAACGCATAACGCATAACGCATAACGCATAACGCATAACGCATAACGCATATGGCATAAGCATAACGCATAACGCATAACGCATAACGCATAACGCATAACGCATAACGCATAACGCAAAACGCAAAACTCATAACGCAGAACGCATAACGCATAACGCATAACGCATAACGCATAACGCATAACGCATAACGCATAACGCATAACGCATAACGCATAACGCATAACGCATAACGCATAACGCATAACGCATAACGCATAACGCATAACGCATAACGCATAACGCATAACGCATAACGCATAACGCATAACGCATAACGCATAACGCATAACGCATAACGCATAACGCATAACGCATAACGCATAACGCATAACGCATAACGCATAACGCATAACGCATAACGCATAACGCATAACGCATAACGCATAACGCATAACGCATATCGCATAACGCATAACGCATAACGCATAACGCATAACGCATAACGCATAACGCATAACGCATAACGCATAACGCATAAGGCATAAGCATAACGCATAACGCATAACGCATAACGCATAACGCGTAACGCAAAACTCATAACGCATAACGCATAACGCATAACGCATATGGCATAAGCATAACGCATAACGCATAACGCATAACGCATAACGCATAAGGCAAAACGCAAAACTCATAACGCATAACGCATAACGCATAACGCATAACGCATAACGCATAACGCATAACGCGTAACGCAAAACTCATAACGCATAACACATAACGCATAACGCATAACGCATAACGCATAACGCATAAGGCATAACGCATAGCCCATAACGCATAACGCATAACGCATAACGCATAATGCAAAAGTCATAACGCATAACGCATAACGCACAACGCAAAACGCATAACGCATAACGCATAACGCATAACGCATAACGCATAACGCATAACGCATAACGCATAACGCATAACGCATAACGCATAACGCATAACGCATAACGCATAACGCATAACGCATAACGCATAACGCATAACGCATAACGCATAACGCATAACGCATAACGCATAACGCATAACGCATAACGCATAACGCATAACGCATAACGCATAACGCATAACGCATAACGCATAACGCATAACGCATAACGCATAACGCATAACGCATAACGCATAACGCATAACGCATAACGCATAACGCATAACGCATAACGCATAACGCATAACGCATAACGCATAACGCATAACGCATAACGCATAACGCATAACGCATAACGCAAATAACGCATAACGCATAACGCATAACGCATAACGCATAACGCATAACGCATAACGCATAACGCATAACGCATAAGGCATAAGCATAACGCATAACGCATAACGCATAACGCATAACGCATAACGCGTAACGCAAAACTCATAACGCATAACGCATAACGCATAACGCATAACGCATAACGCATAACGCATAACGCATATGGCATAAGCATAACGCATAACGCATAACGCATAACGCATAACGCATAACGCATAACGCAAAACGCAAAACTCATAACGCATAACGCATAACGCATAACGCATAACGCATAACGCATAACGCATAACGCATAACGCATAACGCATAACGCATAACGCATAACGCATAACGCATAACGCATAACGCATAACGCATAACGCGTAACGCAAAACTCATAACGCATAACGCATAACGCATAACGCATAACGCATAACGCATAACGCATAACGCATAACGCATAACGCATAACGCATAACGCATAACGCATAACGCATAACGCATAACGCATAACGCATAACGCATAACGCATAACGCATAACGCATAACGCATAATGCATAACGCATAACGCATAACGCATAACGCATAACGCATAACGCATAACGCATAACGCATAACGCATAACGCATAACGCATAACGCATAACGCATAACGCATAACGCATAACGCATAACGCATAACGCATAACGCATAACGCATAACGCATAACGCATAACGCATAACGCATAACGCATAACGCATAACGCATAACGCATAAGGCATAAGCATAACGCATAACGCATAACGCATAACGCATAACGCGTAACGCGTAACGCGTAACGCATAACGCATAACGCATAACGCATAACGCATAACGCATAACGCATAACGCATAACGCATAACGCATAACGCATAACGCATAACGCATAACGCATAAGCATAACGCATAACGCATAACGCATAACGCATAACGCATAACGCGTAACGCAAAACTCATAACGCATAACGCATAACGCATAACGCATAACGCATATGGCATAAGCATAACGCATAACGCATAACGCATAACGCATAACGCATAACGCAAAACGCAAAACTCATAACGCATAACGCATAACGCATAACGCATAACGCATAACGCATAACGCATAACGCATAACGCATAACGCATAACGCATAACGCATAACGCATAACGCATAACGCATAACGCATAACGCATAACGCATAACGCATAACGCATAACGCATAACGCATAACGCATAACGCATAACGCATAACGCATAACGCATAACGCATAACGCATAACGCATAACGCATAACGCATAACGCATAACGCATAACGCATAACGCATAACGCATAACGCATAACGCATAACGCATAACGCGTAACGCAAAACTCATAACGCATAACGCATAACGCATAACGCATAACGCATAACGCATATGGCATAAGCATAACGCATAACGCATAACGCATAACGCATAACGCATAACGCATAAGGCAAAACGCAAAACTCATAACGCATAACGCATAACGCATAACGCATAACGCATAACGCATAACGCATAACGCATAACGCATAACGCATAACGCATAACGCATAACGCGTAACGCAAAACTCATAACGCATAACACATAACGCATAACGCATAACGCATAACGCATAACGCATAACGTATAAACCATAAGGCATAACGCATAGCCCATAACGCATAACGCATAACGCATAACGCATAATGCAAAAGTCATAACGCATAACGCATAACGCATAAGGCATAAGCATAACGCATAACGCATAACGCATAACGCATAACGCATAACGCATAACGCGTAACGCAAAACTCATAACGCATAACGCATAACGCATAACGCATAACGCATAACGCATAACGCATAACGCATAACGCATAACGCATAACGCATAACGCATAACGCATAACGCATAACGCATAACGCATAACGCATAACGCATAACGCATAACGCATAACGCATAACGCATAACGCATAACGCATAACGCATAACGCATAACGCATAACGCATAACGCATAACGCATAACGCATAACGCATAACGCATAACGCATAACGCATAACGCATAACGCATAACGCATAACGCATAACGCATAACGCATAACGCATAACGCATAACGCATAACGCATAACGCATAACGCATAACGCATAACGCATAACGCATAACGCATAACGCATAACGCATAACGCATAACGCATAACGCATAACGCATAACGCATAACGCATAACGCATAACGCATAACGCATAACGCATAACGCATAACGCATAACGCATAACGCATAACGCATAACGCATAACGCGTAACGCAAAACTCATAACGCATAACGCATAACGCATAACGCATAACGCATAACGCATATGGCATAAGCATAACGCATAACGCATAACGCATAACGCATAACGCATAAGGCAAAACGCAAAACTCATAACGCATAACGCATAACGCATAACGCATAACGCATAACGCATAACGCATAACGCATAACGCATAACGCATAACGCATAACGCATAACGCGTAACGCAAAACTCATAACGCATAACACATAACGCATAACGCATAACGCATAACGCATAACGCATAACGTATAAACCATAAGGCATAACGCATAGCCCATAACGCATAACGCATAACGCATAACGCATAATGCAAAAGTCATAACGCATAACGCATAACGCATAAGGCATAAGCATAACGCATAACGCATAACGCATAACGCATAACGCATAACGCATAACGCGTAACGCAAAACTCATAACGCATAACGCATAACGCATAACGCATAACGCATAACGCATAACGCATAACGCATAACGCATAACGCATAACGCATAACGCATAACGCATAACGCATAACGCATAACGCATAACGCATAACGCATAACGCATAACGCATAACGCATAACGCATAACGCATAACGCATAACGCATAACGCATAACGCATAACGCATAACGCATAACGCATAACGCATAACGCATAACGCATAACGCATAACGCATAACGCATAACGCATAACGCATAACGCATAACGCATAACGCATAACGCATAACGCATAACGCATAACGCATAACGCATAACGCATAACGCATAACGCATAACGCATAACGCATAACGCATAACGCATAACGCATAACGCATAACGCATAACGCATAACGCATAACGCATAACGCATAACGCATAACGCATAACGCATAACGCATAACGCATAACGCATAACGCATAACGCAAAACTCATAACCCATAACGCATAACGCATAACGCATAACGCATAACGCATAACGCATAACGCATAACGCATAACGCATAACGCATAACGCATAACGCATAACGCATATCGCATAACGCATAACGCAGAACGCACAACGCACAACGCACAACGCACAACGCACAACGCACAACGCACAACGCACAACGCACAACGCACAACGCACAACGCACAACGCACAACGCACAACGCACAACGCACAACGCACAACGCATAGCGCATAACGCATAACGCATAACGCATAACGCATAACGCATAACGCAAATAACGCATAACGCATAACGCATAACGCATAACGCATAACGCATAACGCATAACGCATAACGCATAACGCATAACGCATAACGCATAACGCATAACGCATAACGCATAACGCATAACGCATAACGCATAACGCATAACGCATAACGCATAACGCATAACGCATAACGCATAACGCATAACGCATAACGCATAACGCATAACGCATAACGCATAACGCATAACGCATAACGCATAACGCATAACGCATAACGCATAACGCATAACGCATAACGCATAACGCATAACGCATAACGCATAACGCATAACGCATAAGGCATAAGCATAACGCATAACGCATAACGCATAACGCATAACGCATAACGCATAACGCATAACGCATAACGCATAACGCATAACGCATAACGCATAACGCGTAACGCAAAACTCATAACCCATAACGCATAACGCATAACGCATAACGCATAACGCATAACGCATAACGCATAACGCATAACGCATAACGCATAACGCATAACGCATATCGCATAACGCATAACGCAGAACGCACAACGCACAACGCACAACGCACAACGCACAACGCACAACGCACAACGCATAACGCATAACGCATAACGCATAAAGCATAACGCATAACGCATAACGCATATCGCATAACGCATAACGCAGAACGCACAACGCACAACGCACAACGCACAACGCACAACGCACAACGCACAACGCACAACGCACAACGCACAACGCACAACGCACAACGCACAACGCACAACGCACAACGCACAACGCACAACGCACAACGCATAACGCATAACGCATAACGCATAACGCAAATAACGCATAACGCATAACGCATAACGCATAACGCATAACGCATAACGCATAACGCATAACGCATAACGCATAACGCATAACGCATAACGCATAACGCATAACGCATAACGCATAACGCATAACGCATAACGCATAACGCATAACGCATAACGCATAACGCATAACGCATAACGCATAACGCATAACGCATAACGCATAACGCATAACGCATAACGCATAACGCATAACGCATAACGCATAACGCATAACGCATAACGCATAACGCATAACGCATAACGCATATCGCATAACGCATAACGCATAACGCATAACGCATAACGCATAACGCATAACGCATAACGCATAACGCATAAGGCATAAGCATAACGCATAACGCATAACGCATAACGCATAACGCATAACGCATAACGCATAACGCATAACGCGTAACGCAAAACTCATAACGCATAACGCATAACGCATAACGCATAACGCATATGGCATAAGCATAACGCATAACGCATAACGCATAACGCATAACGCATAAGGCAAAACGCAAAACTCATAACGCATAACGCATAACGCATAACGCATAACGCATAACGCATAACGCATAACGCATAACGCATAACGCATAACGCATAACGCATAACGCATAACGCATAACGCATAACGCATAACGCATAACGCATAACGCATAACGCATAACGCATAACGCATAACGCATAACGCATAACGCATAACGCATAACGCATAACGCATAACGCATAACGCATAACGCATAACGCATAACGCATAACGCATAACGCATAACGCATAACGCATAACGCATAACGCATAACGCATAACGCATAACGCATAACGCATAACGCATAACGCATAACGCATAACGCATAACGCATAACGCATAACGCATAACGCATAACGCATAACGCATAACGCATAACGCATAACGCATAACGCATAACGCATAACGCATAACGCATAACGCAAATAACGCATAACGCATAACGCATAACGCATAACGCATAACGCATAACGCATAACGCATAACGCATAACGCATAACGCATAACGCATAACGCATAACGCATAACGCATAACGCATAACGCATAACGCATAACGTATAACGCATAAGGCATAAGCATAACGTATAACGCATAACGCATAACGCATAACGCATAACGCATAACGCATAAGGCATAAGCATAACGCATAACGCATAACGCATAACGCATAACGCATAACGCGTAACGCAAAACTCATAACGCATAACGCATAACGCATAACGCATAACGCATAACGCATATGGCATAAGCATAACGCATAACGCATAACGCATAACGCATAACGCATAACGCATAACGCAAAACGCAAAACTCATAACGCATAACGCATAACGCATAACGCATAACGCATAACGCATAACGCATAACGCATAACGCATAACGCATAACGCATAACGCATAACGCATAACGCATAACGCATAACGCATAACGCGTAACGCATAACGCATAACGCGTAACGCAAAACTCATAACGCATAACGCATAACGCATAACGCATAACGCATAACGCATAACGCATAACGCATAACGCATAACGCATAAGGCATAAGCATAACGCATAACGCATAACGCATAACGCATAACGCATAACGCGTAACGCAAAACTCATAACGCATAACGCATAACGCATAACGCATAACGCATAACGCATAACGCATAACGCATAACGCATAACGCATAACGCATAACGCATAACGCATAACGCATAACGCATAACGCATAACGCATAACGCATAACGCATAACGCATAACGCATAACGCATAACGCATAACGCATAACGCATAACGCATAACGCATAACGCATAACGCATAACGCATAACGCATAACGCATAAGGCATAAGGCATAAGCATAACGCATAACGCATAACGCATAACGCATAACGCAAAACGCAAAACTCATAACGCATAACGCATAACGCATAACGCATAACGCATAACGCATAACGCATAACGCATAACGCATAACGCATAACGCATAACGCATAACGCATAACGCATAACGCATAACGCATAACGCATAACGCATAACGCATAACGCATAACGCAAATAACGCATAACGCATAACGCATAACGCATAACGCATAACGCATAACGCATAACGCATAACGCATAACGCATAACGCATAACGCATAACGCATAACGCATAACGCATAACGCATAACGCATAACGCATAACGCATAACGCATAACGCATAACGCATAACGCATAACGCATAACGCATAACGCATAACGCATAACGCATAACGCATAACGCATAACGCATAACGCATAACGCATAACGCATAACGCATAACGCATAACGCATAACGCATAACGCATAACGCATAACGCATAACGCATAACGCATAACGCATAACGCATAACGCATAACGCATAACGCATAAGGCATAAGCATAACGCATAACGCATAACGCGTAACGCGTAACGCGTAACGCGTAACGCGTAACGCATAACGCATAACGCATAACGCATAACGCATAACGCATAACGCATAACGCATAACGCATAACGCATAACGCATAACGCATAAGGCATAAGCATAACGCATAACGCATAACGCATAACGCATAACGCATAACGCATAACGCATAACGCATAACGCATAACGCGTAACGCAAAACTCATAACGCATAACGCATAACGCATAACGCATAACGCATAACGCATAACGCATATGGCATAAGCATAACGCATAACGCATAACGCATAACGCATAACGCATAACGCATGACGCATAACGCATAACGCATAACGCATAACGCATAACGCATAACGCATAACGCATAACGCATAACGCATAACGCATAACGCATAACGCATAACGCATAACGCATAACGCATAACGCATAACGCATAACGCATAACGCATAACGCATAACGCATAACGCATAACGCATAACGCATAACGCATAACGCATAACGCATAACGCATAACGGATAACGCATAACGCATAACGCATAACGCATAACGCATAACGCATAACGCATAACGCATAACGCATAACGCATAACGCATAACGCATAACGCATAACGCATAACGCATAACGCATAACGCATAACGCATAACGCATAACGCATAAAGCATAACGCATAACGCATAACGCATAACGCATAACGCATAACGCATAAAGCATAACGCATAACGCATAACGCATAACGCATAACGCATAACGCATAACGCATAACGCATAACGCATAACGCATAACGCATAACGCATAACGCATAACGCATAACGCATAACGCATAACGCATAACGCATAACGCATAACGCATAACGCATAACGCATAACGCATAACGCATAACGCATAACGCATAACGCATAACGCATAACGCATAACGCATAACGCATAACGCATAACGCATAACGCATAACGCATAACGCATAACGCATAACGCATAACGCATAACGCATAACGCATAACGCATAACGCATAACGCATAACGCATAACGCATAACGCATAACGCATAACGCATAACGCATAACGCATAACGCATAACGCATAACGCATAACGCATAACGCATAACGCATAACGCATAACGCATAACGCATAACGCATAACGCATAACGCATAACGCATAACGCATAACGCATAACGCATAACGCATAACGCATAACGCATAACGCATAACGCATAACGCATAACGCATGACGCATGACGCATGACGCATAACGCATAACGCATAACGCATAACGCATAACGCATAACGCATAACGCATAACGCATAACGCATAACGCATAACGCATAAAGCATAACGCATAACGCATAACGCATAACGCATAACGCATAACGCATAACGCATAACGCATAACGCATAACGCATAACGCATAACGCATAACGCATAACGCATAACGCATAACGCATAACGCATAACGCATAACGCATAACGCATAACGCATAACGCATAACGCATAACGCATGACGCATAACGCATAACGCATAAAGCATAACGCATAACGCATAACGCATGACGCAAAACGCATAACGCATAACGCATAACGCATAACGCATAACGCATAACGCATAACGCATAAGGCGTCAGCATAACGCATAACGCATAAGGCATAACGCATAACGCATAAGGCGTCAGCATAACGCATAACGCATAACGCATAACGCATAACGCATAACGCATAACGCATAACGCATAACGCATAATGCATAACGCATAACGCATAACGCATAAAGCATAACGCATAACGCATAACGCATAACGCATAACGCATAAAGCATAACGCATAATGCCTAACGCATAACGTACAACGCATAACGCATAACGCATAACGCATAACGCATAACGCATTACGCATAACGCATAACGCATAACGCATAACGCATAACGCATAACGCATAACGCATAACGCATAACGCATAACGCATAACGCATAACGCATAACGCATAACGCATAACGCATAACGCATAACGCATAACGCATAACGCATAACGCATAACGCATAACGCATAACGCATAACGCATAACGCATAACGCATAACGCATAACGCATAACGCATAACGCATAACGCATAACGCATAACGCATAACGCATAACGCATAACGCATAACGCATAACGCATAACGCATAACGCATAACGCATAACGCATAACGCATAACGCATAACGCATAACGCATAACGCATAACGCATAACGCATAACGCATAACGCATAACGCATAACGCATAACGCATAACGCATAACGCATAACGCATAACGCATAACGCATAACGCATAACGCATAACGCATAACGCATAACGCATAACGCATAACGCATAACGCATAACGCATAACGCATAACGCATAACGCATAACGCATAACGCATAACGCATAACGCATAACGCATAACGCATAACGCATAACGCATAACGCATAACGCATAACGCATAACGCATAACGCATAACGCATAACGCATAACGCATAACGCATAACGCATAACGCATAACGCATAACGCATAACGCATAACGCATAACGCATAACGCATAACGCATAACGCATAACGCATAACGCATAACGCATAACGCATAACGCATAACGCATAACGCATAACGCATAACGCATAACGCATAACGCATAACGCATAACGCATAACGCATAACGCATAACGCATAACGCATAACGCATGACGCATGACGCATGACGCATGACGCATAACGCATAACGCATAACGCATAACGCATAACGCATAACGCATAACGCATAACGCATAACGCATAACGCATAACGCATAACGCATAACGCATAACGCATAACGCATAACGCATAACGCATAAAGCATAACGCATAACGCATAACGCATAACGCATAACGCATAACGCATAACGCATAACGCATAACGCATAACGCATAACGCATAACGCATAACGCATAACGCATAACGCATAACGCATAACGCATAACGCATAACGCATAACGCATAACGCATAACGCATAACGCATAACGCATAACGCATAACGCATAACGCATAACGCATGACGCATAACGCATGACGCATAACGCATAACGCATAAAGCATAACGCATAACGCATAACGCATGACGCATAACGCATAACGCATAACGCATAACGCATAACGCATAACGCATAACGCATAACGCATAACGCATAACGCATAACGCATAACGCATAACGCATAACGCATAACGCATAACGCATAACGCATAACGCATAACGCATAACGCATAACGCATAACGCATAACGCATAACGCATAACGCATAACGCATAACGCATAACGCATAACGCATAACGCATAACGCATAACGCATAACGCATAACGCATAACGCATAACGCATAACGCATAACGCATAACGCATAACGCATAACGCATAACGCATAACGCATAACGCATAACGCATAACGCATAACGCATAACGCATAACGCATAACGCATAACGCATAACGCATAACGCATAACGCATAACGCATAACGCATAACGCATAACGCATAACGCATAACGCATAACGCATAACGCATAACGCATAACGCATAACGCATAACGCATAACGCATAACGCATAACGCATAACGCATAACGCATAACGCATAACGCATAACGCATAAGGCATAACGCATAACGCATAAGGCGTCAGCATAACGCATAACGCATAACGCATAACGCATAACGCATAACGCATAACGCATAACGCATAACGCATAATGCATAACGCATAACGCATAACGCATAAAGCATAACGCATAACGCATAACGCATAACGCATAACGCATAAAGCATAACGCATAATGCCTAACGCATAACGTACAACGCATAACGCATAACGCATAACGCATAACGCATAACGCATAACGCATAACGCATAACGCATAACGCATAACGCATAACGCATAACGCATAACGCATAACGCATAAAGCATAACGCATAACGCATAACGCATAACGCATAACGCATAACGCATAACGCATAACGCATAACGCATAACGCATAACGCATAACGCATAACGCATAACGCATAACGCATAACGCATAACGCATAACGCATAACGCATAACGCATAACGCATAACGCATGACGCATAACGCATAACGCATAAAGCATAACGCATAACGCATAACGCATGACGCAAAACGCATAACGCATAACGCATAACGCATAACGCATAACGCATAACGCATAACGCATAAGGCGTCAGCATAACGCATAACGCATAAGGCATAACGCATAACGCATAAGGCGTCAGCATAACGCATAACGCATAACGCATAACGCATAACGCATAACGCATAACGCATAACGCATAACGCATAATGCATAACGCATAACGCATAACGCATAAAGCATAACGCATAACGCATAACGCATAACGCATAACGCATAAAGCATAACGCATAATGCCTAACGCATAACGTACAACGCATAACGCATAACGCATAACGCATAACGCATAACGCATTACGCATAACGCATAACGCATAACGCATAACGCATAACGCATAACGCATAACGCATAACGCATAACGCATAACGCATAACGCATAACGCATAACGCATAACGCATAACGCATAACGCATAACGCATAACGCATAACGCATAACGCATAACGCATAACGCATAACGCATAACGCATAACGCATAACGCATAACGCATAACGCATAACGCATAACGCATAACGCATAACGCATAACGCATAACGCATAACGCATAACGCATAACGCATAACGCATAACGCATAACGCATAACGCATAACGCATAACGCATAACGCATAACGCATAACGCATAACGCATAACGCATAACGCATAACGCATAACGCATAACGCATAACGCATAACGCATAACGCATAACGCATAACGCATAACGCATAACGCATAACGCATAACGCATAACGCATAACGCATAACGCATAACGCATAACGCATAACGCATAACGCATAACGCATAACGCATAACGCATAACGCATAACGCATAACGCATAACGCATAACGCATAACGCATAACGCATAACGCATAACGCATAACGCATAACGCATAACGCATAACGCATAACGCATAACGCATAACGCATAACGCATAACGCATAACGCATAACGCATAACGCATAACGCATAACGCATAACGCATAACGCATAACGCATAACGCATAACGCATAACGCATAACGCATAACGCATAACGCATAACGCATAACGCATAACGCATAAAGCATAACGCATAACGCATAACGCATGACGCAAAACGCATAACGCATAACGCATAACGCATAACGCATAACGCATAACGCATAACGCATAAGGCGTCAGCATAACGCATAACGCATAAGGCATAACGCATAACGCATAAGGCGTCAGCATAACGCATAACGCATAACGCATAACGCATAACGCATAACGCATAACGCATAACGCATAACGCATAATGCATAACGCATAACGCATAACGCATAAAGCATAACGCATAACGCATAACGCATAACGCATAACGCATAAAGCATAACGCATAATGCCTAACGCATAACGTACAACGCATAACGCATAACGCATAACGCATAACGCATAACGCATTACGCATAACGCATAACGCATAACGCATAACGCATAACGCATAACGCATAACGCATAACGCATAACGCATAACGCATAACGCATAACGCATAACGCATAACGCATAACGCATAACGCATAACGCATAACGCATAACGCATAACGCATAACGCATAACGCATAACGCATAACGCATAACGCATAACGCATAACGCATAACGCATAACGCATAACGCATAACGCATAACGCATAACGCATAACGCATAACGCATAACGCATAACGCATAACGCATAACGCATAACGCATAACGCATAACGCATAACGCATAACGCATAACGCATAACGCATAACGCATAACGCATAACGCATAACGCATAACGCATAACGCATAACGCATAACGCATAACGCATAACGCATAACGCATAACGCATAACGCATAACGCATAACGCATAACGCATAACGCATAACGCATAACGCATAACGCATAACGCATAACGCATAACGCATAACGCATAACGCATAACGCATAACGCATAACGCATAACGCATAACGCATAACGCATAACGCATAACGCATAACGCATAACGCATAACGCATAACGCATAACGCATAACGCATAACGCATAACGCATAACGCATAACGCATAACGCATAACGCATAACGCATAACGCATAACGCATAACGCATAACGCATAACGCATAACGCATAACGCATAACGCATAACGCATAACGCATAACGCATAACGCATAACGCATAACGCATAACGCATAACGCATAACGCATAACGCATAACGCATAACGCATACGCATGACGCATGACGCATAACGCATAACGCATAACGCATAACGCATAACGCATAACGCATAACGCATAACGCATAACGCATAACGCATAACGCATAACGCATAACGCATAACGCATAACGCATAACGCATAACGCATAACGCATAACGCATAACGCATAACGCATAACGCATAACGCATAACGCATAACGCATAACGCATAACGCATAACGCATAACGCATAACGCATAACGCATAACGCATAACGCATAACGCATAACGCATAACGCATAACGCATAACGCATAACGCATAACGCATAACGCATAACGCATAACGCATAACGCATAACGCATAACGCATAACGCATAACGCATAACGCATAACGCATAACGCATAACGCATAACGCATAACGCATAACGCATAACGCATAACGCATAACGCATAACGCATAACGCATAACGCATAACGCATAACGCATAACGCATAACGCATAACGCATAACGCATAACGCATAACGCATACGCATAACGCATAACGCATAACGCATAACGCATAACGCATAACGCATAACGCATAACGCATAACGCATAACGCATAACGCATAACGCATAACGCATAACGCATAACGCATAACGCATAACGCATAACGCATAACGCATAACGCATAACGCATAACGCATAACGCATAACGCATAACGCATAACGCATAACGCATAACGCATAACGCATAACGCATAACGCATAACGCATAACGCATAACGCATAACGCATAACGCATAACGCATAACGCATAACGCATAACGCATAACGCATAACGCATAACGCATAACGCATAACGCATAACGCATAACGCATAACGCATAACGCATAACGCATAACGCATAACGCATAACGCATAACGCATAACGCATAACGCATAACGCATAACGCATAACGCATAACGCATAACGCATA